>NW_027397071.1:33011025-33162313 GCF_003265705.2 Callorhinus ursinus | reverse complement strand
AAGGAAAGGAAAGGAAAGGAAAGGAAAGGAAAGGAAAGGAAAGGAAAATTATCCATATTGCACAGCATTAAATAATATAAAGATGTTACCTGTCAGAATGGATGTGAAGGACAGTGAGTTTTGGGCAGTCTTGAAGACTGAGAGTATCTGGGGAGTTCAACTATCTAGGATGGAGAAAATTGTGCATATGCTGTTGACAGGTAAGCCTGTTCACTGATAAGAATACTTTGTTTCTACAAACTGGTGTCTGTGGAATTCTCACCGTAATTTTAACCCATATGAAGTTGCTGGATGAATTCCAGAAAGACCCATTTATTACCTAAGCCCTGATGTTCAGTGCAAGGATTAGAGCTTCTGCCATAATATAAAGCGTCCTGGACTAGGAGAGGGGACCCATGCTCTATTATTCCCTCTGCCCAGTATCACCAGTGCATGAATTTGAGCAAAGCTTAAACCAACCTGGACCCTAGGATATCATTCTGGACTCTTTTTTTTTTTTTTCTTTTTCCTCTCTTAGCCCTTTCCTCATTCTTTCTAGTTCGTATTTTGAGTAGCAGCTAGGAAAAAAAGTGTTCTCGGCAGGGGTTGGCATGGCAAGGTTCAGCAAATCATCTTTTCTTCTCACGATTAAAGTCCTGACCTTATGCAAGTCGCCTCATATTGTCTTTTTTCTTAAACTGACATAACCAGTGCTCAGCCCCAGAATAGCTTAAGATATTGAATATGTCTCTTTCTCCTCCACTTAGTGCTGTCAGGACAGAAGTTCAGGTCTCACTGTCCCTTGCACAGTTTCTGGCCCAATTAGCGCAGCACAGTGTAAAGATTACAAGTCCCTGTCCTGCTCCAAGTGTCAGTGATTTAATCAGCCTCTTCAAGTGGAATGCAAAACCACAAATTCAGTGGCAGACGGTCGTGGTGGTGGTGGTGGGGGAATGCACCCATTGATTTCCACTTATAAAAATAGTTTTCTTTGGAGAGTGACTCCTTAATTACTCTGTGCCAGTGTCTAGTAGACCAGCTTCCTCATGACAGATTAAATTTACCACACTCTGTTTCGATACCAAATGAAAATTTTTGAGTCATTCTGATTATCTTTCTCCTTCTTTCTCCTGTGACCCTTCATTACCCCCTGTGGCCTTTCCTTCTGTTCTGTTTGCAGGTGCTTCAACTTTCTTTTCCTACAATTTTCAATTATGCTTCCACTCTTTTTTTTTTTTTTATGATGGAGAAATGCAGATGTTACCCACCAATTTCTCTGAAAGCTTGACAGGACAAAAATAGACAAGCTCTTTGAAATAATCTCTTAAAAACATGTTTAAAGTTCACAAATCCAAACTAACTCTACCCTAGCACAACTTTTAAAATAGTAAAGAAATAAAAGTTGGTACAGGACTGTTATGTTGTTGAAGCATCAGTTAATACCGTCCTCATTGGAGAAAGAAGAGCTTTAGAAAATTGTGTTTTGTGAATATTAAATCAACTACAGGCTGAGAGACTAGCACCTCTCTTTTTACTCTCTTCACTTCTTTTCCATTTTTCTTTCCCGTTTGGACTAGGAGCTCAAAGCGACTGCATCCGACTTCTGGCTATGTCCCAAGTGAGACTTGAGGAGATCACTAAACCTTTCTGGGCTCCCTTTTCATGGTTTATAAATTGAGAAAGTTGGAATAAGTCATTTCTGGCATGTCTCAGAGCAGAAGCATTTGGATTTGAAAGAAAATTCAGATCACAGCGAATAGTTTGTCCCAAGAAGCACACAGTAGGCCATGACATGGAAGATTTTGATATATAACAGCCTTGATGTAAAAGTCTTTTTTTTCTATAACAACAGATCAACAGTAGTAAAGGTATATGAGGTTTTAATAATACTTTTCCCTTCTTGAATTCACTGAACTATATGCTAAATAACTCTTGAACTGTTTCTTGTTTCATTCCACTTTCATGCAACAGCAGGCTCATAGTAAATTTCACATTATTTGACTTGCTCGCACAGTAATTTATCACATTGGGGAAAACTGCATCTAGCCTCAACAAATTAAAGCCAAATTTGATTTAATCATTTTCATTTTAACAGAAGCCATTAGCATGGCAGGATTAAGAATAAATTCTTTGTTTTGATTATTTGTGTTGAATAAATTTATTGGATTCCTTACCAAATTACTCTTTACGTTCTTTGCTGCTCTGGCCATGATTTGCTTATTAATGATTGAGGTCACCACTCAATTTATGAACAAAAGCATCTGTCCTACTCACAACACCTCTCATGAAAATTCTTGGTGTTTATTGCCTTGTAATGAAAGCACTGCTGGTGATTAGTGTCAAGTAAGCCTCTAAATATTTATAGATTTGATTCATAAAAGTATCCAAAGGGTGGGTTTTGTGAAATTTGAGCTCTTGCAAGCGTTCTAGTTATGTTTTTCATAATAGTTATTTTCTGATGCCCAAAATGCAGTTGGGGTATACTGGATGTTGGAATGGACCTAGAGTGGCTATCAATTCTTAAAATTCATTGAGCATTTATTATATGCCATGCATTATTCTAATAAATGGTATAGGTGCATTAATGTATTGGATTGTCACAGTGATCCTGTGAGGTGTGTATTTTCTGATGCCCAGTATATAAATGAAGAAACTAACACCCGGGTTAACTCGAATAATGTCAAATAGTCAATGAATAGAGAGCCAGCAAGTATTGTTAGGCAATCTGGTAATAGCACTTGCTCTTAACCATTCTACTATGCTGCCTTTGACCTAGATAAAATCCTAGCTGTACCCTTATAACTCTTACTATGTGCCGGGAACTCTTCAAAGCCCTTCAACTTTAACCATCACAACAATCTGTAAGGGAGGTATTATTATTATCTCTATAGATAAAGAAACTGAAACATAGAAAGTTTTGTTAACTTGCCCAATGACACACAAGCAAGTGATGGAGCTAGAACTGGATGCATCTAGTTCATCTTCTGAGCTTGTGTTTTTAAATACTAATTTGTTCAACTTTTCATAAGATACAGGTGTTTTTTAATTTACTAGTTATGTGTAATTTTGAAAAGTGTTTTCTCACATATAAATGGTCATAAAATACTTTGTTCACAAGGTTGCTATGAAGATTATTAAGTCATCATTGATATATTACAGGATTTTGGAAAGTATGGAATGAGATAGTGAACTTGGAGACCTCTTGGTTCCACTCCTGGCACCCTCTCCTTCTATGTAGGTGACCATTATGAGGCATCCAGTCCAACCTCTCAGGCCTCTGTTTAGTTTGTTTGTTTGTTTGTTTGTTTTCTAGTGAGAGTGCTTTCTTTCTTAATGTTTCTCTGGGTCGTCTCCAATCTCATGACTGCAAATACCATGTGTACATTGATGACTCTTAGTGTATAGTTTTTGCCTGGACCTTTCCTCTGAGCTCCAAAGCATGTCTACAGCTGCAACTCAGTATCTCTGCTTGGATGTCTAATGATCCTCTCAAACCGAACACTTCCAATACTGAGCTCTTGATCAAATGTGCCTTGTTCACCCCTCACTGCCTCTCCCTACCTACACCTGACACCTGCCCCTTTCCCAGGCTTCCCCATTTAATCAGTGACACCTCTACTTACTTAGTTACTTGAGCCAAAACACCTAGAAAGTCGTTCTTGACTCCTCCCTTTCCCTCATACCCAAGTATTGATTGAGCACATTCTCTCCCCCTTACTTTCAACAGATACACTGCCTCCAATGACCACCGTTGAACAAGTACAACCACACTTGTCCAAGCTGCCATCCTTTTTCTTGCACCTAGGCTACTGAGCTATTTTCTGTTTTTGCTATAGAAGAGTCAAAATGTTAATTGAAGCCGTCGCTTTCTTGCTCAAACTTAGACCAGCTTTCTTATCTACATGGCCTTACATAATCTGAACCCTGCTTCTCTCTTCGACCTCATCTACAACTCCCTGCCTTGCTCATTCTGCTCTAGAAGACTGGTCTTCCTGTTTATGCTCAAACATGAATTTATTTGTTTTTCATGGGTTTTCTCCTTTTGTTCTATTCCCATTGATATTCTCAGGTCTAGTTTTTTTATTTTTTATTTTTATTTTTATTTTTTTTTAAAGATTTTATTTATTTATTTGAGAGAGAGAGACACAGCGAGAGAGGGAACACAAGCAGGGGGAGTGGGAGAGGGAGAAGCAGGCTTCCTGCCGAGCAGGGAGCCCGATGCGGGGCTCGATCCCAGGACCCTGGGACCATGCCCTGAGCCGAAGGCAGACGCTTAACAACTGAGCCACCCAGGCGCCCCGGGTCTAGTTTTTTTAAATTTCATTCCTGTCTATGCTTGAATGTCTCTACCTCAGAGACATTCTCCTTGACATTCTCCTCTCAAAGTCTCTAAGCTTCCCGTTCCAATATTTTCAAGCATTGCTCTTGGCACTAACTACCATTGAACAATGTTTCATATATTTATTTTTCTATTATCTGTCTTCTGTAGCAAAACATAAGCCTTCTGAGGTCTGGACCTTTGTCTTATTCTTCACTGTATGTGTAGCAGCTAGAATACAATCAGGATACATTTGTTAAATTATGTGAGTTCTTTGTAAGGTGTAGCATAATAACTTAGTGTTTAGCCCAGGATGATTGTGTACTCTATAGGCTGTCAGGGGGAGTGGGAAATGCCACTATATTTGTCTGGTGTTCTTAGAGCACTCTCATTTGCCAACTTTCACATATTCTCTAGAATCATTCCTGATTAGTAGTTCTGGTTTCACTCATGGATTGGCTATCTTCCTGAGTTTCAATTTCTGGCTGTGTTTTCTGGCTTCCACTCCTAGTTGTCCATTCGCCCATGGCATCTCTGTGGCTGATAGAAACCTCCCTATTGGGTGTAGCCCCACCCCTCCTACCTGGAATATTGATTGCTCGCACAGGCAGCTCCTGCCAAGAATTACCTGCCCGTCTGTATATCTTGAATTGCTAATCTTTTGACTTCTAGTAAAGAGGGTTTAATAAATCTTAGTCTCATTTTTTTCTGGATTAAGATAAATTTTTAAATGTCTTTGTATCAACACGTGCCAGTCTTTATCTGCTTCATGTCTGAAGTCTCTTCCCTAACTGATGTTTGCATCACTGAGAATAAAGTACATTATCTTATTAGGAACTTTAATCCTAACAATATGTGTGTTCTCTTACCTTCCTCTAGTATTCAGAATGATTGTTTTTTTTTTGTTTTTGTTTTTGTTTTGCTGTTTCCTATTTATTTGACCTTGGGAAGATCTCATCATTTCAGTTTTCTTGTCTAGAAAATGGTGATTAAAAATGCCTATCAGGATGAGTGTAAAGATTAAATTGAAATTGATATATTAAAGATGTTTATAAAGGTCAAAGTCATGGGCTGTGAAGACAGAAAGATTGGGGTTTTAGTGCACACTCTGTCTCTTACTAGCTGTATGTAGCTAATATTCAGCTTCATAAGTTTACTACTGTCCCTCCCCCCAATATTGTGAGAACCAAATAGGAAAACTTACACAGAACACCAAAGTGATCATCAGACTTAGTCTTTCTCCCCATATGTCCATGCTCTGGCCCTATTTCTGATTTGCAATCTGGTCCCCTGGGAAACCTCCCCAGGCAATTTATTAGACCCTTGCTATTCTCCTTCTCAGGGAGTTAGACCCTGCTCATATATCTCCAGCCAACTCTTGGATCTTTTTTAATTCAGTCATCCTGGGCTGCCTCATAATTTAGCAAGAATTTTCTTTGTCCTTAAATCCCTACTTTTGACTGCTTTCACAATACTGAACTCATATGTCATTGTTCACTCATTTCATTCTGAAGTTAGCTATATCCCTAAACTTTGTGGTTTTGAATATTCTCCACCTTTCTCCCCTAGCCACAGGGAAAAGGTCATGTATCAGGTTCTTTCACAACATCCAGGGAAGCCCAGCATGCCACATGGATGTACCTATAGGAGGCATAATTAAAACCAGATATTCAAAAGATATCCAGGAGAAGTATAAAAATATCTATTTCACTTTAAATTTTGCTTAATTTATTACTCCTTTGTGCAGTGATCCATAACATTTTAAAATTGTGCCCATATACGTTTGAGAATAAAGTTCTTCTCTGGCATTGTAAAAGGAACCTACTGGTAATTTATACTTTTGCGTATGAGATTTAGAGCAATTATCTAGCTAATCACTTAGTTTTAAAAATCTAAGATTGCATTAATTGGATACTTCCCTTCACTGGAGCAAGATGCCAAAGAGCTACCCCTGAAAACCAACCCTGCAGATGTCTACTTTTCACATCTGTTTTTTTGTTTTTTTGTTTTTTTTCCCCAGAGTTACTACCCCTTTAAGCCTCTAAGTTTGGAACTGTTTGGAAATCATGTCACTGCCAATTACATATAAACATTATTGTGGTTAGTCTATAGAAAATAAATTGATGACAATGAGAATGTAGTGTTTATAATAAACATTTTACTTAGAAGTTTAACTCCTGGAAGGTGTTCACAATTCTTGCAGATGGGGCAAATGAATCAGTGGCTTTGGGGGTTTAGAAGTATGGGTAAAAACTTTTGTTTTCCCTGAAGACATTTTCTTTTTCTTTCCTTCTCTCTCTCCCTCTCTCTCGGTATATTTTATTTTTAGGTTAGTTGGCAAATAATATGGATCAAGAGATAGCCTTAAAAAATACTCAAAAGAGGGGAGTCTGGGTGGTGCAGTTAGTTGAGTATCCGACTCTTGGCTTCAGCTCAGGTCGTGATCTCAGGGTCGTGATCTCAGGGTCATGAGATCGAGCCCCACTTCAGGCTCTGTGCTCAACACGGAGTCTGCTTGGATTCTCTCTTTCTCTGCCCCTCCCTCCCCTCAAATAAATAAATAAATATTTTAAAAAGTACTCAAAAGAATTTAAATATATTTCTGAGAAAAAAATTATACAGAGAACCTTGATTATTTCATTGTATTTATGCATTTAATTGACCATTTTCATAATTTGTTCTAAGTAATCCTAAAATCAGTACCCGATTTTGGTGTACAGCTTGAAAAAAAAATAGACCTTGGAAATTACTTGCAAAGAATGCCTTAAATAACATCAAATTGGATAAATTTCACTTAAGATCTATTGTTTTGAGATTATAGTCGCATTGGTACTATTTACCAATGGCAAAACAAGAGGTTAAATCTTATGTAGAAAATCTCTGCCATACTTCAATTTGACAAATTCAGAAACTAAATAGAATTACAACGTAAAAGAACTAGATGCATATTTTTATCTATAGTTAATTTCAAAACAATAAAATATAGGAACAAAATGAATTAATATGTTTGCTTTATGGGGAGCGTTTTAAAGATTTAAAAGAAATTATTGAGTAATGCTTTTAGAATTCTCATGGGAACTATAAGTCATATGAATTACTCTTTGAAATACTACTATCATTAAAGAATTGCAAAGATAGTATTGTTATCTTACAGAGGAGATAATATATGGAATAAAATACATACCTGTCTTAATGAATAAGTTATTCAAATTATCTTCTTATAATTATAAGAATCTCCTTAAGTGTTTTTTTTTCTCCTTTGACCTTAGTTTTTCTAGTACCACTCACTTTCATGAGATGATGATCTTGTCTTCCTAGTGATGAATAGATTATTTTGTGCTTGCATCATTCCTTTCATCAGAACATCTCAAAGTCTATTTAATTATCCCATTTTACAGATGGAGGATCAAAACTCTTAAAGTGTAAATGGCTTGCCCAGGCTTACAGAGAGTCAGTAGCAGTCAGCTGAAGAATCAAGAGTGGAAATTTGTTGCACTGGTCCAAACACAGGAGATTGTTATCATTCTCAATAAATTTCATGTACTATACTTAATAGGGCAAAATGACCCATTGTGTTTGACAAACTGCAATGCACATATAATCAGTATTCATTCACAAGAATTATTTGGTTGTCAGTAGAATGCTGTTCTATTTGCATCTGCCAGAATCGCAGCTGTAACATATGTAGGAAACAACTAAAATTTGAATCAATCTATATCTCAGAAGATGACAGATCTAGTATCATTTAAGTGGACAGGAAAGTATAAAAAGGAACACATTTTTTTCAGGGCTGAAATGCTCCCACTATACATCCTGGAAATTTTCTGTAATCTCAGGTTAGTTAAAGTGAAGTCATAGTATAATTGACATAGTGTTGTACACATAGATTTTCTCACACTACTGTTAATGTGCCTACTGTTCCTCTTCAGGGACTAACTTGGCCAATATCAAAGGGTAACAATAGCCCCCATCTCAGGAGGGATTAGTCTGCTTGGTGGAACTTGTTTAATTAGTTTTCTTCCATCATGGAAAGGATAGCACTTTGACATAACTTGAATTAAAACTTCTGAATATGGATTTGCTTTCGCTGCCCACAATCCTCCCATAATCACCATCATCCATTGATTGTTGAAATGTCTTATTCAATATCATCATAACTTGTCCAACATTACTTAAGACCAAAAGTTATATTTTACATTAAAAGAAGGGTTAGCAGCAAACTATAGATAAAAGGGGGATGGACAGAGAAGAAACAAAAGAATGTAAAAGAAGACATTACTACATATTTAGAAATATTCATATCAAAGCGAGGAGGAACTACTCATAACTATTACAGCCCTCATTTATGGCATTTATAACCTTTCTTTTCCACTCCATATTTCCTTTGACCTTGGCAAGCACCTCAACTAGTTATGGTTCCTTGACTATTGGGTGACTCAAAACCTTCACTTCTGAATAGTCTGTAACATTAGTGTTCTTACCTATTTTCCTGCCTGTTATTGAAGTTTTACATTTACTTTTATCATAAGACGCTGGAATGCTTATAGGTGCCCAAGATGTTCTGCTTTCAGACATACTCCTCCATAGCTTCATTATGTAGAAACGACACCATTTCCTATTAATAGTCAGAACCTATTACCAAATCCAGCATAATAACACCCCTTTTGCCCTTGATTCACTAACGTCAGGAGCCTACAGGTCCCAGTTTAATGGAATCATTGTTGTGTCCCCTGGCAGAAACATTATCATTCCTGGGAACTAAGACTTCTAAACCAAACAGAGCTGTAAACTGCAAGAATGAGAAGTACACATGTCTTTAATGGATAATTAAGACTGATAGTGGAGAGTTGCTCCCATTTCTATTCTTTGATTCCCAGACATGGGAATCTGAGGTATGAGCGAAATTCATACTTTGGTTACTCATTCAGAGTGTAGACCATGTCCTGGAGAACATTACCCTAGCTCTGCAAGCTACTGTCATCCATTCGGTGCTGTAACTAATTATTCAAGTGGCCAGTTCATCATTCTGTCAAGTTAGCTGCCTCCGGGTGATGGGAAACATGGCAAGACCAGTGAATCCACGAACATGAGCCCATTGCCACACTTCATTTGCTATAAAATGAGTTCCCTGTTGGGAAGCAATGCTGGGTGGAATACCCAGATGGTGAATGAAGCATTCTGTAAGTCCACAGTGGTGGTTTTTGCAAAAACATTGTGGGCAGGGAAGGCAAATGTATCCAGAGCATCTATTCCAGTGAGAACTAAGTTTTGTCCCTGCTATGATGGAAGTAAATGGTCAAATATAATTTGCCTGACACTTGGTAAATAGCTTGAGGATCTCTACCCTGTGGGGGAAGTTGCCATATGGGAGTCTTAGTGTTGACCTCCGATGTTGGCCAGATAGACACTCGACAGTGCCTTTAGCCAGATTGGCCTTGATAAGTAGACATTTATGTTTCTGAGCCTATGTGTAGCCTCCATCCTTGCCACTGTGGGTGCTTTGTTCATAATCCTATTGGGCGAGAACAAGGGTGAATGGAGAAGGTATATGATTGGTACTCAAACAGTTTACTGTGTTTATTTGAGTATTAAGACTTTCCTCTGCTAAGTTGCTTTTTGGAACATAAATATCTTTATATTCTGTGACAAATCAGAGAAATCTGTGCTCATATCATTCCCTCAAAAACTTTCTTGCCACTAATTTTCCAGTTGTGTTTCTTTTAAGTTTCTGACTACTCAGCCATTATATGTGAATCAATGTAGATTCATACCTCTTGCCATCACTCCTTGCAAGCAAAAGTAACAACCAAGTACACTACTTGAAGTTCTGCTGACTGGTGGATTTTTTTTCACAATTCTCCTTCCAAGTCATCTTCGAGTGGGACTACAGTGCTGTGGGCATCCACATTAAAGTAGTGCCAGCATATCATGTCGATCCATTTGTAAAGCAGGCCTGAATTTTTCTTCTTTTGTCATTTGGTTATAGGAAACTCCCATGAAGTCATAGGCCTGGGTTGAAAGAGAAGAAGCAATGCAGTAGGGAGGGACTGTGAAAATCTGAGACACTTATGCATGTAACTTTATTGTGCTTTTGGGATTTGCTTAAGCTCAATCTTACATAAAACACCTCTTCTTGAGGGTGCTTGCCCAAATAGCTGGTTGAGTGAGACAACACTGAGTTCATAATGGGGATCTCACATTGCACTGGAACTTGGTGTCCCATGTTCAAGTGTTGAGTTTCTACTACATCTCAGTAGGAAACCAGAAGCTGTTTCTTAAAGGAGAATAAGTATGTGCAGAGTGTAACTATGCTCCAAAATCCTAAATTTGTGAACTGTGGTTTATCTATAGGAGGAAGGCCAAAAGCTTAGTACCTTATTGCTATCTGCCATAGACACTTCATATACCTTCAGATCTGCTGGATCATATGTGACACTCAGAGATGTATTAAAAAGCCCAAGCTCGTCACATAGAAAGAACTACATGAGAAAGAGAGACAGAGACAGAGAGAGACAGGGAGAAGTAGATACCTCTGTTTTCCATCCACTTCAAGGCACTGGACTTGTAGTGAAGCCATTTTGGATATTTTTTCCCCAGCCACCAACTGACTATAACCTCATGAGTGACCCCAGCTAATACTATATGGGACCAAAGAACTGCCCAGAGGAGTCCTACCTGCATTCCTGGCCCACAGAATTATGAGAAAATGAGGGTTGTTGTTTTAAGCCACTAAGTGGTAGTGCAAAAATTAGGGCCTTAAGCTAATTTATTTTTTGGCATGTTGATGGATTCCATATCCATACAACAAATACCTTATAACAAATTTTACTCATATGATATCAGCCAAATCCTGATTTTTCCTATTTACTCCTACTATCAAATAGTCTCACACATTGTGCAATGCTTCCGCCTGTCTGCCTGTCACCCTGTTTTAGTATTTCTTCCAGAATATATGCTCCCCTTCAACTCTAGTTTTAAATGACTTGATAAGATAGTAAAATGTAGTTTATTAGCTAATCATTTTAAAATGGAATTGATTATTAAAACATGTCCAAAGTATATTTTATTTAAATAAAGCAAGTATGGTAAAATGATGATTCAAAGTTCAATTCATGATAACTTAAGTACATATTTAAAAAAAAAACTCCCCTTGCTTTAATACATATTTTCAGCAAACAATTCAGAGAGACTCTATATCCTCATCTTTACCCAGGTATAAATTGTTCTCTACCCAATCAGGTGTCTTAAGTGTTCTAAGTATACATTACTTGTTTATATGAAAGTGACTTAAAGACACTTTGGATAAGCACAGTTGCACACTTAATAAAATTAATTTCATCAAAAGCATTATTATGAGAGTGTGGCCTGTTCACATGAAAATTAACTTACGTAGAATTTCTTCATCGTGACACATAAGGCTCCACCTATTTTGCTGAGCTGCATCCAGACACAGTCTTTATTTACTTAAAAATAAGAATGCAGTAGTGTAAAATTATGCATGCCTGTGATAATTAGTTAAGAAATTTTTTTTTAAGAAATTAAAAATCACCTACAATCTCTCCAGGGAGAGTTAAGTAATGTTAACATTTCTATAAGCCTCTTTTTTTTTGTATCTATGTTTATGCACACAGAATGTATGTGTGTACACACACACAATTTTACATGCTATATATATTGTTCTATAACTGTTGTTCTCACATGTAAATTTATTAAGAACCTGTTTCTTTTCCTTAAAAATGTACATTTTATTTTAATTGCTGAATAGTACTCTGTTGATTTGATATACTATTTATACTATATTTCATTAATTGATTCCTTATGAATGATATTTAGGGTGTTTTCAGATTTTCTATTACCCAGTTGTTTCAGTGAGCATTGTTATAAACATGCACACGTACACGTGTAAATATATAGATATATGTGTGCATTTGTCCAATTATCTTCTCAGGATATATTTCAAGGAAAGATATTGGTGGTTATTATACATTTAAACATTGACATATGTTACTAAATTCTTTATCGAAAGATTGTGCCAATTAATGTCCCATGGAAATTTCATGAAAATGGTGTTCTTTTTAGAGTAAGACATTTATTTAAATTAAAAGGATATTAAAATGGAAAGATTTTCAAACCTTTAAGAACAGAATTGTTTGCTCAGCTTCTTTTTTTCTTTTAAACTAAGAACTTCTTTTAAATGTAGAAAGACAATAAATAATCTTATTCCCTAAATGGCTTTGATATGTGGCTAGAACCGGGGTAGATTCAGCATGTTTCAAACATTTTTTATATTTCTCTATTTTTTGACACTCTATAGGGATTAACAAAACTTTTTAAAATGTAATTGCTAAGTTTCTTTTCTTGGAGAAAGAATTAACTCTGATTTTCTGGTAAATATCTGAAGCTTATCCATCTATTCCACATCATTTAATAATACTAAGAGGCACTCTTATCCATAGATATGATGGAATTGGATTTCTAAGTCAGCAATAGGGAACTTTTGAGATAAACTTCTTTTCCTAGAGCTGAAACCTGAAAAAAAAAATGCCTACGATTGTGAGGATGTACACATACTATGGAGAGGGATAAGTGTGTATAGAGAGTAAAACCATAAGAAGTACCCTGAAACTGTCAAGAGGGAGTAACAAGGAAGAAGAGTGAGGCGGAAAAAGTCGCCTTGCAGACAAAGGCACAATGTTTGCATAATAAAACAGTGAATTTACCTGAAGTTGTAATAAAAGACGTGAATACATTTTCTGGAACAAAAGTAAGAACTGCATGTTTTTCAGATTTGTCACCATTGTACTCATTCAAGACGAGGCTGCTTAAAGATACTTGACCAACTCCTATTATGATCTCCATTGGTCTTTTTCTTCCTCTCATGATTTTGTAGAAACAAAGTAATGTTTTCAAGCCACTGCTCACTTAAAAAACAGTAGAATATTTTGTTACTTTTAGCTTAAAAGATCATTGTTTTAACATGGAATAATTTATACTGGCAAAAATGGGTGCCATCTTGCAGTGGTCTTGGCAGACTGTCCCGAGTCCTACTTTCCCTAGACTCTTCTTGCCGAGGCTCCATTTCCTGAGAACCCAAATGTCGTTCTGCCTGCCAAAAAGAGACCCCCAAGGCTGGTGGTTAGTGATCAGAAAATATGTGCCTCCATAATCACTATCTCAGACACTTCTCCCTGTTTCTCTTTTTCTTTTTTTTTTTTTTTTCTTGAAGGCTGTCATTTTGAAATACTTAAACCCAAGCACAGAAAAATGGAAAATGCTTGGACAAGGAAACAGGATGACTTGGGCTGGGACGGCCTGATTTCTTGTCTCTCTTTCTCTCTGCTTACTATTCTCTGTTCATTCCTCTCCTATTTTGCTATCTCAGTTCTCCTTCCCCCAACCTTATTTGTATCTCCAAATTTGACTCTCTGTGACCTTTCAGCTCCAGAGCTTATAAGAGCAGACTAAATACGGTCAGTATCTGCAACTCTACATTCATTTTTCTCAAGAGAGGAATCCCATTGGGCTGACTTCCAAAGTAGAAACTTCCCTGTTGCTGAAAGAATTCAAGCAGAGACAGGTTGGTCATCAGTCAAAGTAGTAGAGAGAGTTCTAGTTTGGGCATGGAAGATGAACCAGATGACCCCTAATTCCTTTCAGCCCTAGGATTCGAGTAATATATCTTTGCTTAAAACCCTCTCCCTAGAAAATATCTTCCAAAATAAACACCTACATCATTACTCTTTCTTCAATCGCTGTCAGAAGATTTGCTACTGTCATCGTTGAAAAACGATGTAGAACATTCCAACAATTTCAATTCCTCAAAATGCCAGATGTTATGTTATTAATCATTTATACATAAATACATATGCATAAATATATATGTATTTACATATGTGTAGTATGAGACATGCATGGCTCTACAGTGCTAGATAAATTCTTTCAGAGAAAAAACTTTGTAGTGTGAAACATTTCCATTACAAATTAGTAAAATCCTACATGTAGTCCCCAAGTAATAATCTAGGCAATTTAGCACTCTGTCTCTGTGGCTACTATCATAAGTTTGAACTGGGGGCTTAATACATAGGGGTAGCATTGCTAAGGAAACCATTCCCATGGTATCCATGTGTGATTAGCAAGCTTTGTTTTGCATCTCTGTCTGAATTAAAGGTACTATATATTTAGGATAAGATTAACACAAAAGTTTAAAAAATAACAAAACCCCAAATACCTTTCTTTTCAATTAACTACCCTTTAAAATGTAGATTAGTGCAAAAATTTGAGCAAAAATTTAATGAGGTTGCTTCTGTGTGTCAAGCTTCTGTCCCTTCACCTACAATCAGCACCAATGGATTAGACATGTTCTGTTTTGTTTCAGAGAAAAGTAGTTCTACTATTTTTATTCTACCTTTTGCCTCTAGAGGTAAAAGGATGATGTCAAGCAGTGTGCCATATTCTCTAGCGGTGGGGTTTGGGGGGAGGGAGCCAACACCCTCTTCAGTCTTCTTTTTGTTCTCTCTTTCTAATCCAAGACTTTGGGATCTGCCTCTATAAAGCAGTGAAGTGTTTCTTCAAGAAACTGTTATGCAGCTTTAAAAAAACATTTACTTATTTATTTATATTTTTTTTAATTGAGAGATAATTCACAAACAACAAAATGTAGAGACCTCGAAGATTCAGGTTGATGCATTTTGACAATTGCATAGTAAATCAACTTTTTTTTAAGTATCCCTTTTGTTCTCCTATATTAGTTTTTTGCTGTACATGTATTCTTTTTAGTGATTTCTCTAGAGATTTGAATACTCATCTGCCCTTATCACAGAGTACCTGCAAATAGTATTTTATTATTTCACAAACAAGGTAAGAGCTTTGAATCCATACACTTTCTTTTTTCCTCTTCCTACCACTGTTTCCCCTCTGTTGTCATTTATTTTTCTTATATACCCATTGTTATTATTTTTACTTGAACTGGCCAATAGTTTTTTAAACAAAAGTCCTATAATTTTCCCATATATTTACTCTTTCTGTTGCTTTTAGTTTTTCCTGATAATCAGGTCTTTAATGTGTCATCAATTTCCTTCATCCTGAAGCACTGCTTTAACATTCCACGTAAGGCAGTTCTGCTGCGAATTCTCTACGCTTATTTCTCAATATTTAAAAAAATACTTCTGTTTCACTTCATAACAGGTGGATATTTTTTGCCGTTTGTGTAATTTTAAGATGTTTTTTCTTCCTGCTCTTTTTTTTGTGTTGCTTAGCTTTGTCCCAGCCTCACTGTTTCTGATGATAAGTCAGCCATCAATCTTCTTGTTGTGTCTCAGATACAATGTATCTTTGTCTTTGGCTGAAGTTTTTGCTTTCTCTTTTACTCTGATTTTCAGAATTTTGATGATGAAGTCCCTAACTAACTTTGGTTTTCTTTAAATTTGTCCTGCTTGGTGTTCACCTGTGCTTTTTGGATCCTAGGTTGATACATTTAATCAATTTTGGAAAATTCTCGGTCATTTCATTCTCAAACATTCTGCTCCACTTTCTCTTTCGTTTCCATCTTAGATACCAGTTCTTCATATATTGGACCATTTCATATTTTTATATTGTCTCACAGATCCTGGACACTCAGTTCTGGTTTTTCATTTATATTTTTCCTTTGTATTATGATTTGAATAATTCCTGATGCTCTGTATTCAAGTTCAGTGATATTTCTTATATTAAACTTATATTAAACTCACTGAATATATTATTCATCTGATAATGTATTTTATATTTTTATATTTCTATTTGTTTTTTCTTCTTGTGTGTGTGTGTATGTTCTTTTGCTCAAATTCCACAGCTGTTTATGCATGTGGTCCACTTTCCCCCCAAGGTTCTTTAACATATTTAAATATAAGAACCTAGGATTTGAAATCCCTGTCTCATATTTCCAACATCTTTGCCATTTCTGGGTCCACTTCTATTGCATCCTCTCTTAATTGTAGGTGACATTTTGTTGATTCTTCACATGTCTTTATACTTTTTAATTATGTGCCACACGGTGTGTGTAAAAGAACACTAGAGACTGAAGTAAATAATGTCCATTTCCCAGAAAAAGGTGTAGTCCCTTCTGTCATCTGCTGGAGTGTCATCTGCTGGTGTGAATCTAATCAGATAATTGATCTGGGCTTGGGCTTTGTTGCAGCTTTAGGTAGTTGTACATCAACACCAGCTTCAAATGTTTGAGGAACTCCAGAGATTTCTTCATGTTTTAGGGTCCTTCTGCTGGCTTTCCAAATTCTAGATGTTCTCTCTCCTGTACATGCAGCTGTTTGTTTTGTTAGTCACTGGTGAGTTCTTTTCTCCATCCAGTTCCACCCTTGGCTTTCTGTACCTCAGGAGTACTTTCTCCACTCTGTTTTCCTGCACTAACCTTTGGGAGACCTCTGCATTGCACTAGGTCAAGGCTCCAAGTGTCTGGGAGGAATTTAATTTGTTTTCTTCAGTCCTCTAGTTCTTTCTCAAATCTTTCGTATCCAGTGACTACACTAGATGAAGGCTCTGAGTGTGTCCCAGAGGGATTTCCCACTGCGCTCCTCCACCGCCCTGCCATTGACTTACTCTAAGGGAAGGTCCTACAAACCACAGTGGGAAGTCTCTCTCAGAGTTCCTGCTGGGCCCCAGCCATTGGCATATCATAGCTGTGTGTTTGGTAAAGTGTCATGGAAAGAGCTGGCAAGTAGATACAGACCCCCTCTGTGGTAGTAGTGATTCTCGTCCATCACACCAGCCCACATGTGGTCAGCACAAGTTTGTTCAAAGTTTGGCAGGTTTACCCTCCTACTCTAACAGTGCTGAAAGCAGCCGTAGTTCTCTTCCAGAAAATTCATCACTTTCTGGAATTTGGTTTATTTTTGTTTCCCCAGCTCTCATATTGTTTTTAAAAAAAAAAAATCTATGATTTTGTAGTTTAACTGGCTCATTGTTAGGGTAGGAAAGTTTGTACCTTGCGACTTTCTATATCCTGACCCAAACTGGATGTTCTCTCTTGGTCCCTTTTTAATGTCACTAAAGAAATGGACTAGTTATTTGAGACTGTAAGTGACCATGATATTTACAGTGTAATTTTATTTCTTTTCCTTGTTACCTAGCTGTGGGTATTATGAGGTGTAAAGCTAAAATAATGTACAATGAGGTGATTAGAGGCCATCTGCGATTCATGTACATCTGTGGGTAAATGTTCAGCATGTCTCTTTCTATATGGTAGCCCAAGCCAAAAAACTCTCAAAACATAACAAACACACCTAATGAGTGTAGAGCAATTCCTAAGAAAACAAAATGAGCTATAAGCATGGGGTTCTTGTCCCCAGTGATTCTTGTACAATGTCGGATGTTATCACCTGTGCTATAATCCACAGCATAAGAAGTAAGCTGTTCTTGCTTGAATAATGGCAATGGCTTTCTTATAAACAGTCTTGCCAGTAAAATAAGATGTCATGGCAACTTCAGAATGGCCCTCTCGGAGGAACATCTTCTCTTTGTGTGAATTAGGAAAAAAAAGAGAGCATAGGTTGAAAGCATATGAATAACAAAATCTAAAATCTGTGATTTCTTAAACATAAACAAAAAAGACAAACGAAGCACTGATGTTACAGCTTGAAAAGTTAGGGAAACATAAAAAAGGATTGGGTCACAAACAAACACTCCACTGGCACACAGGAATCAAAAGAAGTGAAATATTGCTTCTACCACTCTGTCAGTCTAAATAAGAAGGCACAGAGCTTTGCATGTGTAGAAGGGTGTGTAGAATGTGGGCCATTTCTCATTGTCATGGTTTCAAAGAGATTGGAGATAATGTATACTTCTGAGGAAAAGGGGCAAAATTTTCCAATAGTAAATGGCTTAAATGAGAGAGCGGAAGCTGTGTATGGAGCCCATGGTAACAAGAAATCGTTTAAGTCAGAGAATATGAATCAAATGAGATGCTCGCAGACCTTTAACTATAGCAGTGCTAGCGAGGCCTCTATAATACTTAACACATAAAACAAATTATAACAATATCCTTAAGATTACCACACAAGTAATAGTGCTATATAAAAACTCATAAAAACGAAATGTATGACTACAATAACCATATTAAAACAACTACAGTTTTCTCTTAAATAACCATATAACCCATGCTTGGAGGATATTATGCTATTTAGTGATTAAGCTAAAGAAGCAATGTCTTCCAGCCATTTGAAACTGAAGAAGAAAACAAAAGGCCAGTTTCTTCCTTTTCTTTGGGCACGGGGATAATGACCTCAACCGGGGAGTGAAAGGATTTGAGGGGAGCAGGGGCAACATAGAAGAGCAAACTTCTCTTCGATCATTTCTTTTCGAAGATAAGAAAGAGCAATTCTTTTGATGAAAACCATAAACACACACACACACACCCCAAAACCAGTAGAACCATTTAAATATATGAGCAGGAAGACTTTTATTTTTAAGGGAGTGTACGGTGAAGGACTGCATAATTACAAAGCACAAAAAATCTACATCATTTACTGAGTATTTAATCTCATTTTTTTCTTTCTCTGAACTTTTCTGATGTGCTATTGGTGTAGAAGATTTGATCTCTAAAATGAAGATATTTCTGTGCTTTCCAGCAGAGAAAGTAAGCAAAAATCAATACACGTGATAGTCATTTGCAAGCACAACTCAAAGATATTGTGTGATAATTGCATTAATTTGCATTTGTAGAGGATGTTGGAGTTTTGAGGGAGGCTATTAATAATGTACCTCTTCTGTACCCAAGTTTGGAACCATATGAAAACAAAATAGAAAAATCAATAAGATAGAAGAAAAATTAAGTTTTGTTATGACTGAAAGCTGAATATATGTGTGGCCACAATAGATGTGCTAATATTTTACCTTCTAATTAGACAAAGTTCCTTCCAAGTCATGGCATGCCTAGATGGCTGCAGGCCTCTGCCCACTGGGGCCTTCTCTTTAAACCTACAGTATGGAGTAGCAGAGAATGTATGCATCTTATAATTGGCTGCTTCCAAGAGAGACAAGGAAGGATTGAGCAGAATGTGGTCACTTCTTTCTCTCAAACACCTCAACTGGGTAAATTACTCCTCCTTTCCGGGTATGGATGAGAGTGGGAGAGAAACAAGAGTGATATTCTAGAAGTCTCTTCTCATGGAGGTATGGAGGTTCCCATAAACACAGGTCATTTAATACACAGAACAACTTTATGAACAAAAAAGTTTCCCCTAAGTTATATGTGAAGAAACTGAAGCTAAGAGACACAAAATGATTGGCCAGATTAAAAGAGCTAGAAGGATACAGAACTTAGACTTGGGCTGAGGTATTTTCCTTCTACGCTCTTGAAAAACAATCATTTTTTGCTCGTTTTCAGAGAGACCAACATGTCTGATGGCCTTAACTACACTTTCCAAAATATTCTTAATTCTCAATTTTAAAAGTGATACTTAATTTCCATCTTCTTAACACATCTTTTGTTCTATGAATGGCTTTGGATTCTGTATGCTATGTCCAAATATAATATGGAAATCATGGATTGGGGGAAATTCACCTTATATTATCTGATGTCAGTGAACAAAGGATCTTTGCCGATTTTGATAACTTTATCTAGCAAGAAGACGGTTTAATGGGGTAGAAAGCACACATGACATGCAGGTTTTATTGCTGTTCTTATGACTCTTAGATCAGCTACGGTTTCACAAGCAGCACTGAACACTGCAGGCCTCTCCATGTAGGGACCTGGCCCTCTTAAAAGTAATGGCATGGGAGAACAGAGCACATTCATCCGACGAGGAGCCTCTCAAAAGCAAGGGAAGAGGAAGAGTGTGGACTGAACAAGTGTAGTTTATTCCCATATCTAAGCCATCATGAAGTAAATTCCATCTCCTCTTTTGGGAAAAATGAGTAAAGGAGACATGAGAAGCCAGGAGTTTTATGTTATGTGACTTCCTCAACAAGGAAGGAGTCCTATGTGTAGGTATAACAAGGCACAGCTCTGATCACACCATGTCCCGACACAAAACCAAGCTCTGTCGGTTCACAAGTGACGTTTGAAATCCTTATCTTCTGTATTGCAGATTTTCCAGGCTTATATTGCGAGGATCCATTGGTAAACTCAAGACTCTGGATCCCATTGCTCATTAAACATTCCATGGGCTTTCTCATGTTTGTGACCATGCTCTCATTAACAAATATTTATTGTGCATCTAACATGTGCCAGGCACTGTTTTCGACACTGATTTCGATAAATCAGTGTGAAAAAACATACAAAAATCCTTGCCATTATGGATTTTATATTCTAATGGGAAATGGATAATAAACAATATATATTGGAAAAAGTAAGCTTACAGTATTTTAGAAAATGATATGTGCTATAAAAATAGAGCAGGATAAACAAAACCAGAAGTACCAGGGGCATCGGGGAGAGGAGGAGACATTTTTAAAAGGGTGGTCAAGGTAAGGTTCATTGAAAACTTGGCATCTATTATTAGTTTCCTAGGGCTTCTATAACAAATTACCACAAAGCCAGCAGCTTACAACAACAGAAATTCATCCTTCCACAGTTCTGAAGGCCAGAAGTCCAAAATCAAGGTGTTAGCAGGATTGCACTCCCTCTGGAGTCTCTAGAAGAGAATCCTGCCTTGCTTTTTTTAGCTTCTGGTGGCTCCAGGCATTTTTTTGGCTTGTGAGCACATAACTCCAGTCTCTGTCTCCATCTTCATATGACCTCCTCTGTGTGTTTTCCTTCTCTCTCTCAGGCTCTCTCTCTCTCATCTCTCTCATTTTTTCCCTTTGTTCATTTGTTTTGTTTCTTAAATTCTACATATGAGTGAAATTACATGGTATTTGTCTTTCTCTGAATGACTTATTTTGCTTAGCATTTACTAACTCCATCCATGTCATTGCAAATGGCAAGATTTCATTCTTTTTTTGTGGCTGAATAATATTCCAGTGTGTGTGTGTGTGTGTGTGTGTGTGTGTGTGTGTGTGTGTGTACTACATCTTCCTTATTCATTTATCACTCGATGGACATGGGCTGCTTGCATATCTTGGCTATTGTAAATAATGCTGTTATAAATATAGGGATGCATGTATCCCCTTGAAGTAGTATTTTTGTATTCTTTGGGTAAATACCCAGTAGTACAATTGCTGGGTCATAAGGTAGTTCTATTTTTAACTGTTTGAAGAACCTCTATACTGTTTTCAACAGTAGCTGCACCAGTTTGCATTCCCAAACACAGTACATGAGTATTCATGGAAAGAGCTTACTTTAGATTCATCTTTGTATCCCCACTAGGATTTAATATGGTGCCATGTACATACTACATGCTTCTTGGTCAATATTCACTAAGTAAATAAATGACCCCTAACTATGGACATATGACCATAAATTCTACCTAAAAAACAGTTCTATCTTCTTTAGGTACAGAGCATTGTCAAGCTAAAGCAAACTCTTCTTTATTTTCTAATTTACTCACTATGGAACTTGGCTGAAAACTCTGCTTCAATATTATTATATTCAGCACAAATTTTCAAAAAAGGTTTTAAAAAGAAGGTATTTAGGCATGTAAAAAAAAGAAGAAAAGAGATCCTTCCTTTTCATTAAATCTCTTGGGTTTTGTCTTATGGATGTCATAGCACCAAATCTATTCTGACCATTTTTACTACCAGAGAGGAATGATGGCACATTTCCTGACATACAAAATTACAATAGTTTTACTCATAGTGCAGCTAACTGTAACAATCAAGCACCATTTGCTTATAGTAAAATTATTTGTGGTTTCTCATTGTGTGAAGGCAGAGTGTGATGTTAATGAAGTGACTGGAAGGGGAGTCCCTATGGGATGGTTCTGAATTTATGACAGTGTAGTCACTATCTGCCAAGCCAGGACAGGGAAGACCATTTTGGGCACATTCAATGACAGTGATGTCTGTGATGCCCCAAAAGAGAGAGACCTGGTGTTATTCTCGTGGTATTTACTTGTTAAATCATAAATCATGTTTGACCCTGTGTCCTCATTTTCAATAAAAAAGCTAAATTCTGCTTACTGTGTTAATTTTCCTATTCTATCAGAATAGAAACATTAGCAGAGATTATTCTTTTTTATTCCTTTGCCCATGTTTGTTCTCTTACCTCACAGCCTAACTTTAAAGACAATATAGACAAGTTTGCAGGTACTTTCTCTCTGATGCTGATTGAACTTCTATCCAAATAGAGTCTCGAAACAAAATCTTCTTCTACTGGGGGTAATGCTTGGTGAACGAGCATTCCTCTGTGCTGGGATGCTCTCTGGAACTTTGTCACTTGGGATTGTTACCTGTCAACTTTGCATTACTCCTCTCCTCTCTCTTCCCTCTGCGAGGAAGATCCTTTCTTCCCTCAGCTTACGCTACCCATAGTACTCTTCTCTATATGGTCCCCAGTTAAAGTTTGACAACAAGAAGGCAGAGAGGAGTTATTCTCCGAAGTTATTCTCAGAAGATTGTGTCTATCAGATGGGGTGGTTTCTCAGTCTGTGCCAGGAGCTCAACATTCACGGTCAAGGTGGCCAGACATGGCAGCCTCTTGGATTCCTATACAAACTCCCATTTGTCCCATGGTTGTTGCAGCTTCTCAGAGTTCTCTTTGAGCTCCTCTACCTCCATCTGCTGCAGTGTTTCAGGTGAAAAAGTCCCGAGTGCCTGTTCCTTTAGTCTTCCAGGTGCAGGTGCAGCCTTCTAGAACTTCACGCCCCACATTCATGTTATTCCACTTGTTATATTTAACTCCTTTCTCACTGTAATACCTGTCATTTCAATCTCTCTCTCTTTCTCTCTTTTTCCTGAATGAAACACAGACTGATACACTCATCTGATAAACATTTTCTTAGTATCTGAAGTGTTTCTTATGCTGGGCTGGACTCTGAGGCTGCAGAGCTAAAGATATGGTCCTGCCCTTACAAAGATGAAATCTAATGAAAAGACTGAAAAATGAGCACAAAGTGCAAATATGATTTGTAGGAAACTGGTGCCCCTCTGGGTGGCAGTTGGTTAAACTTCCCACTCTCGGTTTTGGCTCAGATTATGATCTTAGGGTCACAAGATAGAGCACCACATTGGGCACTGGGCTTAGCAAGGAGTCTGCTAAGGTTTCTCTCTGCCCCTCCCTGCACTCTCTCCCTCTCTCAAATAAATAAATAAATATTTAAAATTAAGGGAAAAAATTTGTAAGAAGTTTACCTAATGCAGACTGGGGAGGTCAGGAAGCACTCTTAGGAGGAGGGAAGACCTACACTAAAACCTGTTAGGTCTCTTACTACCCATTATTCCCATAGCAGAAACTAAACTAAATTTTCATCTAAATTTTCAAAATCAAAATATTCTGATCTATCTCTCTGAATAGAATTTACTTGGGATGACTTAAATGTAAATGTATTTGTCAGTAATAGCCAATAATAGCACTTTCTCTAAAATCATTCCAAACACAGAGATACTTGAGCATTTCATTTTTATCTTTGCATGCACAGAGTTTTGGAAAATTTCCACACCAAATGCCTGAATGTTTCCTTGCCTTGTTGAAAACAATTCAGTTTCCGTCCAAGGAATCCCTGAACAGGGCTGCTTCAAAGTTCACTCAGTGACTGAACACTCCCACCCAGGACTGTATCATCAGCATAACGATGCACACTACAGTCAGAACACTGCCTTGTCAGCTCATTTATAAAGATCATAAATAACAATGGTCCAAGGATTGATCCCTGAGGAACCTCCATAATGACATCCATTAAATCTGACATGACACTGTTTAATAACACAAGTGGTGTGTGCCCTCTTAAGTAGCTAGCACACCAATTAATTAAGGATGATGCCATACCTAGTCTATTCCATTTATCCAGCAAAGAAGTATGCACTACCAATTAGGAAATAAAATGACGTTTGAAACAACACTAAGTTATTTATCTAAGAGACGATCTCTTGACTTGAGCTGTAACCCTATGATAAGATGACTATGCGCACACGCCCTCTCCTTCAGAGAGCTGTGGCTGGGTTCACATCTTATTTTGGTATGGAAAGAGAGGCATGATTTTAACTTGGAAATGACCCTTTGACATCACATCCAGGATCTTCTCAGTGAAGGCATACTTAGACATAATTGCAGGAGATGAAGCTTTGAAGTAATCATCTTGCATGCTCACTTAAATAGTTAATAGGACAATCTAGTCCACTGGTACTTCACAGGAAGTCATTTCCACATCTTTACAACATTGAATGAAACGTAAAATGCTGTCCAATGCCAGCTCTCTTTGCCAATTTATTTTCAGTTGAGGAGCTGTAAATAATTGCTGGTAAAACAAATAGAGGGAAGACATGAGCGAAATTGCACTGGCAGTGTATGGTATTGGGGAACAGGGAGGAGAAAAGAGAAAATAACTTTTTCTCTTGTATTCAGACACAGGGAAGCGAATGGTGAGAATAAAGATCCTCTTATCTTGGGAGCTGTGGGAAAGAAAGAGAGGAAGGGAGGAACATGCTTCAGCATCTCCAGCCGCCCGAGATAATGATGATGATAATGCCACATGATTGTACTTAATGAAGTTGAATCAATTTATGATGATGATGATGATGATGATGATGAGTTTTAACTCAGATGATCATGTAATGTCCCTTTATTAGGAGGAAGAGAGAAAGAAGGGGATAGTAAAGAGAAGGGAAAGGAAAATGGAAAAAGAAAGCAAAGGAAGAAGAAACAAAGCAAGAGGGAAGAAGAGATAAATTTAGTATTGTCATTGTCAATACTTTTATTATCATATTAGCATGGACATATTTTTCAAACCTTTGTGATGCATTTGGTAAAGGAGATGTTTTTCTAGGAATCATAAGATTTCATTGTATTTATTGGGGAAAAATAGGAAAAAAAATAAGTAATGTCTTTATCCACTTGCTTTTCCTTAGCTAAGAGTCCAGAAACAGGGTCAGACTAGAGAATAAAAAGACTATGGCAGAAATATGGTCAAAATGTTCTCCTTCTTGCGGTAAAGGCCAACTGAACAAATGACTCTTTGCCTCCTGGGTCAGTTCAAGCCTGGTAAGAGTAAATCCCTTTTCTAATATCAGAAACTCTCCCATCCTTAGACACAGCTGCAGCAACCTCTTTACTGGAAGAGGGGGCTCTGTTGAGTGCTTGACATTTGCAAGCTGCTTATTTCCTCAAAAACTTCAGCCTTCACAAACAGAAAAGTCAAAAGTTTTCTGTAATTACTATCTGGGGGCAAGGGTGAATTGGCTATAGATTGCAGAATTGCTTCTGCTAGATTTGGTTGATATTACAGGGGTTTTAAAAATAATAACAAGGACGCTTGTGTGAAAGCACTCTCCATGTTAGGATTTCAAAAGGTTTTAGAACGTTAATTGCGTAATTAGGGACCTCACCCACCATTAAGAATGAACCTAATTATCAAGCTGTGCTAGAAAATTAAGGATAGCTATCTTAATGCCACATAAAGGGAAACTGAGGTGCGTAGAGATTGAGAGATTGCTGTCAGATGTCTCAGCAAACCACTCTAAAATTAAGGTCCCTGGTGACCGATTGCTTGTGATAAACCTGCATTTACAGGAAACTTAAATGTCCATGATATGGTTTCATATTTTGGATCGGTGCTACGCAGGGCGTGGTCCATACACCAGCAGCATCTGCATCACCTAGAAGGTGATAGAAATTCAAAACCTTAGGCCCTGCCCCAGACCCACTGAAATCAGAAGTCTTGGGAATGGAGCCAAAAAATCTGTATTAAGCCCGCTTTTCTGGTGATTCTGATGTTCACTAAACTTTGAGAGGCTCAGGACATATTTTAACACATATTTACTTACTTTTCTCTTTCTTACTACTATTACTTATTACTATTACTTATTACTCATACTTACTGGGTTTTTTTGTTTGTTTGTTTGGTGTGGATTGCAAGTTTTAATCTTTAATTTTTAAAAAAAATTTATTTAAATTCTAGTTAGTTAACATACCGTGTGATATTGGTTTCAGGAGTAGAATTTAGTGATTCATCACCCATATAACACCCAGTGTTCATCATAACAAGTGCCCTCCTTAATCCCCATCACCCATTTATAAGTGCCCATCCCCCACCCACCTCCCTCCATCAACCCTCAGTTTACTCTCTATTGTTAAGATTAGTATTCTCTAATTACTCACATCTAAGTCTCCCCTAGAATCTGAATTATCTGTTAGTGTTTAGGAATTTCATGGACACATCTTCAATATAGTCCCTTTTTTCAAAGAATTGGTTTCTGTTTCTGATATGTTTTTCTGCTGTATGTATGTATTTCTTACCTGCACCTCTACCTTCATTCAGTCATGATATGTACCCTTGTATATCTTCAGAAGTGAGTTCCGTCTTGGCTTCCCCCACCCCACTGGAGATTCCTCATGACAAACCTCCACATATTTAACAGACTTCAATCTGTCAGGAGCTTCATTATCAACTGTCAGTCTACTCTTCTCTCTTTGATTTTCAAGACTAGGATGAGACCTTCCCAATGTTAGCTCACTTTCCCGTCAGCGTGCTCAAGCGGAATGCTCACACGCAACCTCTAGCTCCCACCCCATCCCTGTCCTCACCAGCAGAAGACAACGTTTCATCTTGCGGCTTCCACGGGGTTAGACACAGAGCTCTTGTAAAACCTCAGTAGCATTTCCTTCTTTTTTTCTTTACCACTCCTGATTTGCTAGTGTGTTTCTATTTCTTAAAATCATTCTTTCCGCTCGCATTACCGAACCGATCTGATGCCCTCAGCTGTGGGCAGAAGAAATGAAAAAAATCACCCCCAAGCTTTGGTGGTGGGTTACCATCCTGTGGGAGGCCTGTGACCTTTCTTTGCCATCGTTGGGGTCGCTGTGCTGCAGTAAGTCCCTCTTTAGAGATTTTCTTTAGTAGGTTTTCAAAGATTCACTCAGTGGACTGAAATTGTCCCTGCTCAATAGAGATTGATTGTGAACACTGATTCTGAGAGGCTAATACAGGAGAGAGCCCCCCTGCTGGGAAAGCGATGTCCTACTGGGGGAGGCGTGTTGGCCGCTATGATATCTGATCATTTTCCTTTCCCTTTTTGATTTCACAGAGGCAAATCCCTACACGTGTGAGGCTGCTTTTAAACTTCTTTGTCCACGGGACCTTTATCAGTTGTTTCACCTTTGCTGGTTTTACACGTGTCAGAGTTAACATGACTCCCTTCTATTTTCCATTCTTTTTCAATATGTCCTATATTCTTTTTCCTTTATTCCTTCAATCTGTAGCGAGGAAATATCAAAGGGCAAATATTTATATTTTCTTTCTCTTGCACCATATTTAAGGAAATTGGATCAAGAGGAGGATTTAACGTTTTGCTAAGCAGATGGGTGAGAATTCATGTGAGAAAAGTAAAGAAAAGGTGAATGCTGGCGTAGAAATAAAAAGGTGTGAGGTGGGGATAGACAGACCTGGGGGCAGTCCAAGGGTTCCGGCGGAGAAGAATAGGGGTGGCGTAGACCAAGAAGGAGCAGGACCAGGGGCGGGGGTTGGGGGGGAAGGGGTGCAGAGAGAAGGGTTATGGTGGAAGAGTGAGAGAGATAAACTGAGCAAAATGAGCAAAGGTTCAAGGAGGTGTTTAGGAAATCTTATAATTGGATGTAAAATAATGGACACTCCCTACTCCATTCTGTGAAAAGGTCACTAAAAATTTAATTTACTTTTCAATGCTTTGGACTCAGGGAAGTTAATTTCTGGAAGAGAATATTGAGAGCTTCCTCGGTTATATTTGGGTTTAAAATTTCCCTTTTTCGTGGAAAAGATGTGTAATTTAAAATAAAAAGACACAAAATACAAATTGAATGCATATAAAACTGTGTATAAAATGGTTTTAGATGTGCTCTTTCCAGTTAATTCTTTCTTCTTTTACCTTCCTGAGGTCTTTCCCAGGAGATTGCTTGTTCCTAAGACATGCATAAGTTTTAGACTGAGAAATCTATTATAAAAAAATCTAACATCACAAGCGCTACCTATACTAACCAAATAATTGTAAACTTCAGTAGTCTTGGGCAATATAACATCCTCGGTGTCTATGTGAATGCTGTGTATCATTAGTCCCATAGAAGCCAATGTGCAAGTGACAGCCCTATGAATACCTATTAATGTTAATAAATTATAATTTTACAGTTCATATGACAATTGCCATAAGTGAAGAAATGCTGCTGAAATAATTCAACATTGCATTTTGGGAACAGTAGCATGGATGAGAACATGTGATTTTAGTTTAATTTTTTAAAGCATCACTGTTTTTATATAGATCCTTAATATGAAAATAAACCAATATTTTGACAAATTGTTTATTTAAAATATAGGTTTAAATTTAAAAAGAAATTTAACCTTAACCTTACTCCTTAACCAATCAATTACATTGAAATACATGAAATCCACCAGTTTGGTCATTTTTGGAAAACACTGATGCAGATATTTCTAGATTACATTTATGGATTCCTTTCCATTGTAGACTGGCAGTGTTATTTTTTTTAAGATATTATTTATTTATTTTGAAAGAAAGAGAGAGAGCATGAGCACAAGTGGGGGGAGGCGCAGGGGAAGAGGGAGAGAGGGTCCCAAGGCGACTCGGCACTTAGAGTGGAGCCGGCCCTGGGCTCTATCCCACGACCCTGAGATCGCGACCTGAGCCAAAATCAAGAGTCAAATGCTTAACCAACTGAGCCACCCAGATAGCCCTCAACTGACAGTATTATTAAGATTATATGTTTTAAAATAAATCCTGATTTGTTCCTAATATTTTGATATGTGCTTTGATTGGAATTCTAACTCTTGAGAGCCATATTTCTTAACATAGGGCTATTAAAATTATCAATTTTTTTTTATTTGAACTCACTGTCGAAGTGACTCGCTTATGATACTTCTTTTTTAATCCTCTTAAATTTGCTGCCAGCATTTGCAGCCAGTTTAGCACTGGTGGCAGCCAACAGCAACATATATCGCCCTGTTAGTTACTACCCATCACTAAATGGTGATTCACTGGACCAGGTTTAAGGCCCCAAGTCATCTAGATCAAAGGGAAAACAATTGCATCATATGAATTGTTTAAATATACTAGAATTGTATTTACTATGAGGTAAAGAAAAGAGCATTTTATTTTTCCAGGTCTGAAAGATGTCTGCATCTTGGCTCTGCCTTCCCAGCTCCCTAAATAACCTTGTCAAAGTCATTTAACCTCTTAGTGTTTGTTTTCTCAGCTGTAAAATGAGGATAATTATAAGGATGGTGTTCAGATTAACTAATTAATGATTAGAAAGTGCTACAAAAAAGCTCGGTATTATTAAGGAAAAATGAAGTATTTTTTTGGCGCCCTTGGGTAAGAGCTCTACTTAGCAGAAATGACTCCCAACGAGTGTTTGATAGCCGGCTAAGCTGCTAGCACCCTCCCTGAGGAAAGATGACTGGTCCTGGGACCTTGTCCTTCACTGCTGCCTAGTTAGCTGAAGAGCACAGAGGCTGCCTCTGTAACAAAGAACGCTGGGGTCAATGATACATTTCCTAACTCTGACACATTCAAAGAGCTGCCAAGTGATAGCAAAATATGCCACTTCAACCTGAAGAAACCATCTCTAACTACCTATTCAGAACACAAAAATGCCTGTGGGATGTGGTTATAATTGCAGCTTGTACTATACCCTTATACAAAATGCATTCAGCTGTGGATTTTCTTTACTGGTTAAGAGATATTTGTTTACATCTTTAGAGTTTACCTTTTGCCGGGCAGACTCATCAAGCAATGGTTTTATAGGGTGTTTCTTATTACATTTTTTACATAGGCATTCGTGGCACAATGGGCCAAATTGCCTCTTTCACCCCATCTTTCTGAAGATTGGGTCTCCTGGCACTAAAGAGTGAGAGACATCCCTCAGGGCTTTGCCTAGTTCTTTTCTTGATCTAAGGATGTTTCTAGATTCTATGCACCCCTTTCTTCGCCCATTTTCAGTCCTCTATGTGGTGTTTCCCTCTCTTTCATTGGTCCTCTGTGCCGTTGTCACTAACTGCTCTCCCTGTTTCCAGTCTGTTCTCTATACAGGCACCCAGTTTGTTTTCTTTAAAAAAGCCTATTGTTTTACTCTTTTGCCTCAAATGTAAAGTGCCTCTTAAGTGGCTCCCCTTACCTTTTGGGACAAAGGCCAATCTACTCAGGATGACAGCTAAAGTCTCTCACATACAGGCTACAATCTACCTTTCAGCATCATTGCCCACAACTCCAGAATTACTGATCCTAGAACCTTCCATTTGTGGGAACAGCTCTACACAACTAATGGTGTTTACTTTGTCTGAAATGTTCTTTCCTTCTGAGTTAAATGCTATTAGTCCATGAAGAATTTGTTCTAACGTCAGGTTTCTATGAAAACTTATCATCTTTTTCACTTAGGAAGTGCAAGATCCATTTTTCTTGCAAGATCCATTATACCTTTTAGGAGAAATTTCACTGGACTTCAGTCCATGTCTTCTGTTCTCTTTAAAGTGTGGGGTGTGGAGTACTCTCCTTGTCTCACCTTCCTGTTATATTAATTGATGGTGTCAAGGATAATAACTTACCTACTAAATGGGTTTGTTATTAGGATGAAATGAAATGAAAAAATGCATGTGAAAATTATTTGCAATGTATGAAATGCTATACAGATGTAAGTTATTATTATAGTACTTACCACTTTGTATTGCAGTTAGTTGTATAGATGCATGCTTCCCCAGTGGATTATATATAATCACATCAGAGAGAGGAAATTGTTTTGTAATTAAGCTTTGTATTCCCCAGCAACTATAAGCATGCCTGGGATAAAGTAGTTGTTTGATAAATATTGGCTGAATGCATGAGAGGAAGCAAGAAAGAAAAGAATTCTGTGCTTCTTTACAGTTTTAGGGGGATTCTTTCCGTTCCACTGCCCTCACTTTTTCTTTTTCATTTATCCATTCCCCAAATACAGTGTGCAAAGCATTATCTGTAAGGAAAGGAACATTGTGTCATGTCTTTAACAGATGCTCACTTTACCTTGTTACATATCTAGAATAAAGAATAGATTTAAATTTTTTTTTACACTGAATCATTCTTGGGGTTGTAATGACAACTGGTTTTGTGGCTTCCTTATTTTCAGGGTATAATTAACCTATAAAAATTATTTGATCGAAAAAAAACCTGTCACATTGTTGGAAAAATAAATATTCACTCATCATCAGATATAATCGACTGAGCAAGTCTTAACAATGCAGTGAATAAGACTGTTTAGGTCTTAGGAGAACTGTTGATCTTGTTCCAATATCTAGTGGGCATAAAAAAATCCTCTTGGCAACTATACTTTTCAAATTACCAGAGAAGCTAAGGGAGAAAATGACACTAAAATAGAAACTTCCTTTTTTTCCCCCCCTGGGTTCTATTTACAAGCTTAGCCTTAATCATAGCACATAAATGCTTTAAATTTTAGGTGGTAGCAAATGGAAAAATAATTAGAATATTCCATATGTGTAACTGATTGCTTTTTCTACTGTTTTGGGTTTCTTTATTTGCAGTATTAAATTTTTTAAGTTGTCAACAAATGTGATTAATATTTTTGACATCAACTTTATTCAAAAGCTTGTCATGTTTTAGATAATGGTGACTTAGTCAACATACCATGGGAATTATTAAAAAAAAAACTCAGGAAATAGGTTTGGCACAAGGGGAAAAGTTACTTGGAAATGTGTTTCTTAAAACTTAAAGAATTATATTTTGCATAATCTGAAATGCTACTGAGTTCACCATTTGTAGGGCTACTGACAAAGCATTTTTTTAAGATGGAAGAGTAATTAAAACTTTTCATTAAAAGCCTTTTCAATCTCAACTGAATAAAGCCAGCTGTTCTTTTCACTTCCTCTTCTATAGCAGCACATCATAAACATTGAGACCAGAGTTCTGGATGACACCAAAACTGCTTATCCACAACTGTCTCCTTCCCAGAAGTCTGACAGACGATAGGAGCTGGCAAAAGATACAGACTTGTCTGTATCTTAATCAGAGCTCTGCCAGTTGCCGAATCTGGAGGAGTTTACCACCTGTGAATAACAAAGCGGTACTGTTTTAAAAGCAGTGTTTACTTGGTGGAGAAAAAAAAAATTATCCTGTATAGCAGTAGCTCTAGATGCTTCTGTGTTCTTCTAGAGCTTCTGGAACTACCAAAAACTAAATCTAGAACCCACAATTACACCCCCAATGAGAATGGCAAAAGTTCATTTCCTATCCTCTCTTATCACTCCTTTTGTCTGTTCCTTCCTTGTCCTTCTCTGGCTTCTCTTCACCCATCGATCTTCCTAAATGAAAATTTTCTTTACGAATCCACCACACTGTTCCTTTTAGTGGACTCATCCTTTGCAAGCCTTCAACTGTGATCCCAGAGAATGCAACTCCAGAAATTTTTATTCTCTCGACCCTGAGTTTTCTTTTTGGCCTCAAGCCTTGTCTGATTCACTGTCTTTCCGACCTCTCCTCAGTGTCTCCTCTGGTCTAATCCATCTAACACCCTGCTGTTCAGTGTAATCACCCTGAAACATATCTCTGATAGCTGTTCTTTTCACTTCATAAAGTCACTTCCCTGCTCAAAACCTCAAGGTCTCTTCATTGTTCAAAGAAGAGAATCCAAATGCTCTAAGAGAAGATTCAAGATGCTTCTCAATTTGTCTTCTGCTTTTTACCTCCAATCGTACATTTTCTCTTTTATGTATCCTCTAGGACAATGCTGTCCAGGGGAAATCTCATATGAGCCAAATATGTGACTTGGAATTATTTAGGAGCCACATTGATATAAAAATAAATATGAACAGGTGAAAATATTTAGTAATCTATTAGATTTATATAATTTACATATATTGATATGTATATAACTTATTATATCCATGTTTTATATTTACATTTACATTTATTTTATTAAATATATAAATGATGCAAATCATACAGCCAATATCAAAAATCAATAATGTATATATATATATATATATATATATATATGTATATATATATATATAAAACTAGCCGGCTTCCAAGATAACCCTTATTGATCTCCAAGATCAATGGCTCTAGATTACCTCTGTGTAATTACCTTCACACTGTAGCAGGGTTGGTTGGTATGACCAATAGAGTATGCAGATGGTATGTTACCTCTCAGGGTAGGTATATAAAAAGCCTGTGGCTTCTGCCTTGCTGTCTCTTGCATCATTCATTCTGGGATAAGTCAGCTGCCATGCTGTGAGGGCACTTAGGCCGGTCTGTGGAGAGGCCTATAAAGAGAGGAATTGAAGCTTTTTGCCAACAACCAGCGAGGAACTGAGGTGTCCTGCCAATAGTCGCAGAAGTGATCCATCATGGAGCAGATTGTCCAGCCACAGTCAAGCTTCAGATGACAACAACCCCAGCTGACAGCTTTATTGCAAACTCATAAGAGACACTGCATCAGAATAACACAGCTAATTCACTTCCATATTCCTGACCCTCCAAGACTGTGTGCGATAATAAATGTTTGTTGTTTATAGATACAAAATTTTGCAGTCATTTGTTACACAAAAGTTTAAACTAATGCAGATCTGGGTACCTGCCAGAGGAGTGCTGTTGTAAAAAAATAAAATAAAAATAAATAAATAAATAAATAAATAAATAAATAAAAACATTTAAAATGTGGGAGTGGTTTTGGAACCAGGCAGTGGGTAGGAGCTAGATCTTTAAGGACAGTATTACCAAAAGCTCAGAAAGCCTTAGAAAATCTTATCAGAAACATGTTATCCTTTGAGGAGCTGTGAATGAGAGCTTAAGGGAAATTGAGGAAAGGCTTGTTATATAATGTCAGAAAGTTTATCAACACTGTTGCTTCCAGTAACCTGGAAAGTAGAAATTGTGCCCAATGAATCGAATGATCTAGCTAAGGAGATTTTCAGGCAAAGTGGTGAAGATGCAAACAAGGTTCTTCTTGCTGCTTGTAGTAAAGTGAGGAGGAGAGAAATAAAATAAAGGAATTACTTAAACAGGAAGGAACAGGAACTTGATGCTTTTGGAAATTCCTAGCCTACTCAGAGGGTGATTTATGTGAAAGTTAAGAAATGTCTTATGAGTGAAGATCCAATCCAGGGTCCTGTCAAGAAAATATGGTTCAAAGATGTTGCTGTGGATGAGACTGAAATCCTTTGTGAAGACCTAAGAAAGATCACAGGTATTGCCTCAGAGGGTAGTACAGTTCAGTTCAGACCAAAGTCTCTCTCAAAGACTTCTGGATATACCCCATAGAGCCTCTCCAACTGCACAGCTTCTAACACGTAGGGATCTTGTCCCTCATCCATCTCAGGGGAACCACAAGATAGAAAAGAACTCATTTTGAAGGGTTTGTGGGCGCGTCTTTTGTCTAATGGAAAGAATGCTAATAAGAATCCCAGGAGGTACACAAAGTTTTTTGTTTTGTTTTGTTTTTTTTTTACATTTTACAGTCTTTAATTAAGCACATAAAACTGTACGAGGTACACAAAGTTTTAAAGACAAGTAGATTCGAAGAAAGACTTCCAGCCTGGACTAAAAGATGCGGAGATAAAATAAATAGAGACCGTTCAACTCCTGGAATTCTTCCGGTTAGGCGGAGCTTGAGAAATGAACATGGCTGAAAACATAGGGTGCTTTCTTGGAAAAGGAAGGATGAGTGACTGGGTAGAACCAAGAGGCCAGAGCATAGAGCTGAAAGCCATGGACAGTGATTCCTGGGAAGGAATGGGACCAAGTCAAGACACATTCCAAATATGCCTGGCTCAATTTTGGGAATGTTGTACTCATGACTTCTTTGTGCTTCTTCCTCCCTTTAAACAAGAATGTCTCTCCTAGTGAAATTATGCCTGCCCCACCATTGTATGTTTCCAGAGTGGGGGCCATGGAACTTGTCTCTTGTTCACAGGTCTTCTGGTAAAGAAGGACTGCACTTGAGGAGCTCTGCTTAAGAAACTGGACCCATGTAGCTCTGTCGGCACCTACACATGATCTAGAAGACAAGAGTCTAAATTTAAGCTGCTACTGTGATATGATGAACTTTGCGGACCCTTGGGAAAGAGTGCACATGTTTTGCATGTGAGAAGAATATGAGTAATTTGTAACCAAAGGGTGGACTGTGTTCAACACATCTCTTCTTTTCAAGAGGTAGAGCCAAATTGCTCTTTGCTTGAGTGTGGATTGGACTTAATGAATAGTTTCTACTGGATAGAATAAAGCAGAGGTGATGATGTTCGACTGCAGAGACTAAGTCATAAATGACCCGGTAGAGAAGAAAAATTTTTCCTCCCTTTTAGGTTTTTTGGCTGGTCTAATAATTCATTTGACATAAGACACGTTAACAGAAGAAAAACAGTTAATTTTGTACGTATGGGAGCTCATAAAAATATGAGACTCAAAAAAGTGACTGAAGCAGGCAGCTTTTATACCCAATCACACAAAGAACAATACATTTGTGAAGAATTGACAGGACAAAGAAGTTGGGGTTGGTTTAACAAATTAATGAAGAAGTAACAATGTTTACATATATAGCCTTCTCAGCCCCGAATTCCCGATCGCTGGTGAGAATGATGCTTTCTACCCTCCAGGTGCTGGGAAGGTACCTTTCACAAGGGAACTTATTCCCCACTTTCAGGGGGACAGAGAAGGGTCAGGGTGTCCTTGAGCGGGCTATTTCTTAAGTAACTTTAATTCAAAATAATCAATATGCCAAAGTGGCATATTTCAGAGTGGCCTGTCCTGAACCCCGTCAGAGGTACTACAGCTTCCTATTTGCTTTCTCTCTTTGATCACTCACTCTGTGGGGAGCCAGTTGCCATAAACTGAGGATTCTTATCTATGGTGATGGTTGATGGGGCCAAGAGTTGACGTCTCTGAGCAACAGCTAGCAAGGCACCAAAAGCATTGCAAATGATCTGCTGGGAAGGGGATCCCCCAGCCTCACTCAGGCCTTCCCAAGTGCCTGCAGCCCTGACTGACATCTTGTTATCTCAGGAGAGTTCATGAGCAAGAATCACTCTCAAACTCCTGACCCACAGACCTGTGAGATGCTTAGCGTTCATGTTTTAAACTACTAAACGTTTTGAGTAACTTGCTATGCAGTAATGTATTATAATACATTTTATAGTCTTTTAAAAATACTTTAAAAAATCTCATGTATATTTTACACTTAAAGCACATTTCCATTTGAATTCATTTTAAGTGTTCCATAGCCATATGTTATTGGTGGCTACCATATTAGACAGTGCAGCCCCGAAAGAAATAACTGTGTGCACATGACTTTACTACACTGAGAATTTTCACATTTCCAGATGGAGTCGCCGTCGTCGTTGTTGTTTGTTTGCTTAGAGTGTCCTTTTATTCCTTCTCCATCTGGTTACAATCTCCTCATTCGTAAGATCTCAGCCTATTATTAACGTTTTTATCATTTCTTTCAACCACTCAGAATTAATTGTTCCCTTCCACTCTCTTAGCACAGTGCTTATAATTGGTGACATGTGTCTCTTTTCCTCTAGACTGTGAGAATCTTGAGGGCAAGATTTATATATTTGGTTTTTTCAAAAAAATCTTTGCATGTGCTCAGCTGACTGCTTAAACTTGGTGTTTAGTAAATATTTGCTAATACATAAATGGTAGACGCTACACAACTACTTGGCAATGATGTTGCCAAGTAGTCTTGCCTGCGTGACAGATTGACCTGCAAGATTCCAAACAATTGTCAGTATCCTATAAAATGCATCATAGGGACATGTAGTTCCCACCTGAGGGCATCTACACAAAGGGCATATTTCTCTCCCCCAAATAAATGTGCGCAGGTTGGTTATGCAGAGCATAAATAATTGAGTGAAGAGGGTTGCCCATTAGTCACAGAAGACTGCCCCCATGAAGAAAGTCCTGTTGCACAATTCCATCCCCGTCTCCCTAGGAAGTGGCCCTAGTGCCAGAATGAAAATTGTGCTTCAGGTCTTCCTATGAGCGCAAGCCTCTACTAAGCATTTTCAATATTTTATTGTAGATGCTTGGGGCAGAAATCAAACAGCACAAATCGTAGGTCAGGAGAGAATTACTTCTTTGGTTTATGAGAAAAAGATCTAATTTTTGTTTTCCGTGGGTGAATATTCTTCAAATGCAAGGATAACTTATGAAAACAAGTTAAAGAAAATGAACCCAGTGTGTCTGATATAGCATGACTAAGCAGGATGTAGAAATTATAAGAATGTTACCAGGGGATTGTCTATCAGTAAATAGATACTTTCCTTTTCTTAATTTTGCAGAGACAGGAAAGCAGATGGAGGCAAAGATATGAGTCTCATCCTGGTGGGTTATTGTTCCAAACAGTAGCTTGAGAGCATTATCTGACCACTTGAGCCGTGAACTTCCTCTCAACATTGTGGGATGGCCCAGATACTGAACTTTTGTCTCTTGCTTTTTACCCCTTTTCTGGAAAAGATAATGCACTTTCAACTCTGAGATGATAGTGCAACCTTAGGAGGTGTCATCAAATGGATTGATTTTCCTGGCAATTTTTACTAGTAAAGTACAGCTTTCAGATTTTTTTTTATCTCCCCTCCAAAGGAAGGATGCCAGAAGCAGCATATCTTGTTCTTGTCATGTTAGTGAATCATAGAAATATTCGCATCCTGGATGAGAAAGCCATGAAAGCCAGGGGCCGAAAGCTCGGCGATCCATATGGTTTACAATATACACCCTTAGGCAGGGCTTGTGGATTGTGGTTGTTTAGAAGAAAAAAAGGGGGGGGGGAGAAACCTAAGCTAAACTAAACAACGAGAGAAACTTGTGAAAAGTGACCTTCTTATGTGGGAAATCAGGGTGGAGGACTCTGTTCTTTATAGCTGATTTCCTATGCCTGCAGTGCCCATAAGCTTGTCACCCAATTACTCATAGAAGGAGTCTGCACAGGCTCACATGGGCACCCCCACAGGAAGGCAAGCTGCGAGCTATTTCCGCGTCCACCTCGTATTAATTTGTACAAGGGAAATTACTGTGGACTAATGGAGTACCTTCTTTCCATTGGTGGCTTCTCTGTCAGTTTTCAGCTGGGAAAGCACAGGACAGGAAATTTGCTTTATTTTAGGTGCTTTAACCACCTAAAACTTTTCAAAGTACTCTTAACTCTTAGTGCTTAGGAAATTAAGGTTTCTTTTTCCTTTAAGTTCATGTTAGCTTGTTTTCAAAGAAAGTTCAAGTTTTGTTCCTCTCTCCCTGAAAGTTTACCATCGCGGTAATACTGAGTATAGTCTACTCCCTGTCAAAGTTAGGTTGTGATAGAATGATAACCTTGCATAGTGGATTATTCAATAACACCATTTAAATTTCATATCATTAAGGTACGAATTTGTACTTGTACAAATAACATTACTGTCTAAATTTATGTGAGAAAGAAAAAGAAAAACATACTTAGATATTGCATAAGAGACCACTAAGAATATGTAGGTTCAATTATTTGGTCATACGAATATGATCAGTTTATCTAAATCTATTTATAAAACCCATCTTTGTTTTGGAGATACTAATACTCACTATGCTTCTTTCTAAAGATTATTTTTTGTTACAGTTCTTAGGGTAAATGAAAATTATTTATGCTATTGTTTTTCCAGACCTTTGAAATAATCAACATTACATGATTTTGCCCTTCAGTTTCGGAGTATCTTAAAAGTCCCCTTTTGTTTTTCTTTTCACGGTAGTTTTTCTTTCATATGTGATCTTGTTTATCTAGATTGGAAGAAAAATTAAACCACTGGACGAAAACGAATAAATACACGAAGGAAAAATAACCATGTATTTGCCAGTTAGTGGTCTCTTAAGATTCAGATAGCCCTTTGCTAATCTTGCATCTAAAAATTGGTTAAATCAGTCTGGAAAGTTCACCAGGCTCCTCTGTGTTTTCTGCTTGGTTTGTTTTAGGATAATTTTAAGCTACCAGATGCCTATGGCCTTCCAGGTCTCCTAGAACCTATTAGGTACTTAATTAATGAGGATCATCTTGATGATCATGAGGTTAATGAGAATTATAGGAAACTTCACATGCCAAAAAGGGAGTCCAAGGCTAATGCACGACATATCTGATCTTAAAGATCTGAAAGCAGTTGCTATAAGGACCTGAAGCAGTGGGTGATATAGAGTCCTAGAACTAATTCCAAAAAATTCTGCCTAGTTCCTTCATCTTCAGAAAGAATGGTTATGCTTTTTGAAAATACATGCAATCCTGCTTACATGTGCATGCATATCAGTTAGATATGTGTCAATTCTCACATATGGGAACCAGAGGGAAAATATACTATTAGCTGACTATAAAACTAAATCTGAGTCCTGGAAATTATTTTTTAATATGCATTTTAGTCTTACTGAGATTAAAAAAAAAATGTTTTCATTCGTGTGCCTTGATTTTCTAACTTAAAATGAGGAATAGACCTGATTTGTTTGTTTGTTTGTTTGTTTGTTTGTTTCAGGAGCAAATTAACTTCTTAAGCACGGAAAGAGAAATTCCCTTTTTAATTTTTGATGTCTTGAGTCTTCAATATGACATAAATCTGAATTCCTCCCATATTCCCCAAATGGAACAATGATATTATCACTATCTCCCCAACACCTTCCCACCTATACCTGTAAAGTAAAGAAAAGTCACATTTGAATCAGTTGGTTAAGGGCCAGTTCCAGGCTCTGTAGTGAGCCTTGCCCAGTTGTGGGGAGAGAGATGCTAGAAGAACTCCAGATGCTAGAAGAGCTCCGTGAGTGGGCAAAGGACTTCTCAACCCTGATGCTTTCAGGGTCTGAATGATATCTGGGCACTGAAAACCAAGGTTGGACGTCTTCAATTTTATCCCCCAGTCCAACTCAAAACAGGAAACACCACTTATCTTATTACATTGAAAGAATTATAGGATTTTTGTTTACACAAATCGTACATGTTTATATAATCATTTTTAAAAAAGAATTTTAGTTATTTATTTGAAAGAGAGAGAGATGGCAAGAAAGGGAACACAAGCAGGGGTAGCAGGAGAGGGAGAAGCAGGCTTCCTGCCGAGCAGGGAGCCCGATGCGGGGCTCGATCCCAGGACCCTGGGATCATGACCTGAGCCGAAGGCAGATGCTTAACCGACTGAGCCACCCAGGCGCCCCTATATAATCATTTTTAAACATAGCAGAGAGCTAAGAGTTTGCTGCAAAGTTTTTTTTTTTTTTAAGGTTTTATTTATTTATTTGAGAGAGAAAGAGAGATAGAGAGCACGAGAGGGAAGAGGGCCAGAGGGAGAAGCAGACTCCCCGCTGAGCAGGGAGCCCGATGTGGGACTCAATCCCGAGACTCCAGGATCATGACCTGAGCCGAAGGCAGTCGCTCAACCGACTGAGCCACCCAGGCGCCCCGAGTTTGCTGCAAAGTTTACAAATGATTATAATGAAATCTATTATATATATGTATAAATCTAGTATATATTTCTTTCTTTCTTTCTTTTTTTTAATGAATTCAATCCTATAAACTTTCAAGGAGTGGTGGAAACTTCCTCCCTCTCCCTATTGGTCTCTTCTTTCTGACTATCCTGTTTTTGAGATTGCTCTCCCCTAATCATTTACTACATATACCTGGAGTGTGATTTGGGCTCTTACTAGTGAAGTTGGCTTCCAGGTTTTATAAATGCCTCTCACTCATTTTCTCCTTGTCTCTTTACAACCATTTTAACACTCTTGTTGGTGGGTAAGTAATGATGAAAGGTAGCAGGCAAGTGACCTCTTATATATTTCTGGAGAAGTAATTAGTGAGTTGGACCCCCAGAGACATGGGTGATATATTACAGCTTGTAGGTGGTTTGGCACTGCAGATATTGCTCCACCCACACAACTCTGATTAACTTACATATTTTAAAGCAGAGGTAAGACAACAGCAGCAGATGGAAGAAAATGTGTTTATAAACAATATATGTGTGCTTTCTGGGTTGACACAGAGAATCTATATACATTCATTACATACTTAATGTCACAGTGACAACTGATGGTGGAAGTAGATAGATTTCAGTAAACCCTTTAATGTATATTTCAACAAACACTGATAAGGAACTCTGAGCTTGGATTTCACAGTAAGAAAAAATAAATAATGCAAACTAGGCATACTCGCTCTTCACCTTCCCCTAAGGGTAGCCAGACTTGATATTATCTCCAGAGACATTTACTGTGGCGTAAGTGTGACCAGAAAATTGAACTGCAGAGCAGTGTATTAGAATAGTAAAGGTAGCAGTGCTTATTTCCATGCAAATGTTCCATTTCCTGTTGACAATGTCAAGCTAAATATTTAATTGATCTCATTAAACATGTTAAGGTATTTTTATATCATAGGTTGTGAATTTAAAATGAGACCATATTGATTAAGATAAGGCACTAGAATAAAAATTCTTCTAACCCTGTCATGCGCTCTCATAAATATCTTGGGTGAAACCACTTAGCATTTCTATATCTACAGTTCTCAGGCCAATTTCCAAATTGTTAATCAGGAATGATGGACAGCATGTTTGGCCTGGGTAGGGAGCAGATATTGAGCTCCTATTCCAAAGAAATGTATTTCTTAATCCTATAATGGGAATGAATGGAATGCTAATTCAATCCCCCATACCATCTTCCTATCAACTTTCTGGTTTCTGAAGAGTAAATGCTAATACCTAACTTGCGTTCCACCAGTACCCATTCAAAGCCTGACTCACATCACTAATTGATCATAGCACTCTTGGCTCTTTGACTCAGGTTTGGTGTCAGAATCCTTGGCAACATAGATCTTTAAGAAGCCACTCCTAATAGTTCAGAACTGGCTCCTGAGATGAAATCTATTTCATCATTGCCATTTCAATTCTAAACAGCTATACTGCCTTCTTAGCTCCTTATAGACAGACCTTAAATCCCCATGATATATATAAGAAAAGCCCAAATGGACCTTCCTTGACTTCTGAATAATAGGAAGCAGATTATTGTCTGTTTTCTGTTTGTTTGTTTTCTTTTTTAGTAGAGGATAGAGTCCAGGGTATCTATCTGCGCTCTGAGTACCAACCTGCTTCTTTGTCCAATTATTAGTACCGACAAAATAAAATAGAAAAGCTACTGTTAAAGGCCAAAACATACTCCTTGCTTTAACGTCTGTTTACCCTGATAACTATAGTTATAATCACCCAGAGATCTCACTTCAGCAGAAGGTATCCATTGTCTACCGTATGCTTCAGTTCTCCAATGTTCTGGTCTCATTTTTCTTCTCTGAATAACAAAAGTCAAATAAACAAAAATCACCCATGTTTTGTGGGGCTGGGAAGGAGCGTTTAGGGAATGAACAAGTGAAGAGTAGTGATGGCCTCAGCTTGGTTTATATTCATCCATCCACTAACTTATTTGGTAGCTATCAGGCATCTGTGATATGCCAGCACTGGTGAGCCTAATGAGAATGCAGCAGTGAGCCAAAAAGACTTAAAAAAAAACTCAGGGTTTAAAATGGAAGGGGAAAATTAATCAAATGACACATAAATATGTAAATACAGACTGTGATAAGGCTGTGAAAGAAAAGGAGAGGGAAAACAGAACAGATCTAGTCTGGCAGGTCAGAAGAAGCTTTTCTGGGGAATGTAAAGATGAAGCAAAAACTCTGAAGACTCAGTAGAATGTAATCAGGTGGAGGGTAGATGTCAGAGAAATAAGACGACCTTTGCAGGCGGAGTGAATAGATGTGCCAAGTCCTGGAGGCAAGAAGATGTATGGTACCTTTGAAGAACTGAGCGTAAAGAGAGAGCAGAGTGAGGGGGAATGCCAGTAGGGGGTAGAAGATGTAGCTGGAGAGTTAAGCAGGGCCTAGATGGGCAACAGAAGGCTCTGTGGATCAGGTCAGTGGGTGCAGCTTAAGTGTTTTAAACAAAGATGTCACACAGTGGGGTTTTGTTGTTGTTAGTTGTTTGTTTGAGATCACAACAATTTGGGGGAATGAATTGGACAAGAACAGAGTGAATATAAATAGCCAAGTTAAGAAGCAATTGCATTGTTTCAGCTGTGACATGATAATAGCTTGGACAAAGGTGAAGGTGATGGAGATGAAGAGAAGTAGACAGATTCAAGAGATACTTAGAAGGAAAACACAACAGGTTATCTATAAGATGCTGGGGGTAGAGGGGATGATTGGAGAAGTAAGGGTTAATGATGAATTTAAAATACTACTTTGCACCTTTGGATTGAGTATCTTCTTATTGGCTAAAATAGGATGCACGGGGGAAAGCTGGGTTTTGAGGATTTGGGGCATAGATTTTGTGTAATTTATGTGCCAGTGAGTTTTCCAAATAGAGCTGGCAAATAGACAGTTGGATACACTGATCTGGATCACTATGGAAGGAAATGTAAATATGAGAATCATTGACATATATCCCTTCCTTTTCTGATTACTTCCAGAAAGATTCATCCAACTCCATTAAGACTTCTTGCCTAACTTACCATACATAGGTTTGGTTACCCTATTACAGATGGCTTTTGTATTCTGTAAAGGTGGGTTGGTTTCTAAATGATAAGATAGACATGGAGATGGTGGGAATGTGGGGAGATTTACTTACCTATGTTGAGTAAACTATGTGTCAAGTACTAGATTAGCTACTTTACATGTATTATCTCATTTACTCAATCTCACACCCAAGGAATATGCACCATTACACAGGTGAGAAAACTGAGGCTCAGAGAAATTGAAGTACTTAAGTCCCCTAAGCAATTAGAGTGTAATTCTCTTTCCACTGTGACAAATTCTTTCTCACAGGCTCTAAAACTGTAAATGATTGTATGACTGCACATAAGATATCCAAATGCAATGTTTCAGATACCATCATTTTTTCTTCTGCTTAGAATATAACTTAATGTTGAATCATATTTTAAATAAATTTGCTACAGAATACAATTTATCTGAGTGCCAATTTAAAAATTTCACCAAACTTGTATTGAATATTGACTCTGTGCTAAGGAACTATATTAGTAGCGCACTGAGAATACAAATATAAACAACTGAGGCTGCGTGCTCTCAATTTACTCCTCATTTAGTATGAAAGACAGAGGAATATGGCAGTGATATTTATTAATAGCTATCTAAGTGTCAAGCATTGTGCTAATTATTTTACATGGTTTTTCTCAATTAATCCTTATTATATAATTATGTTCTCTGTGTTACAGATAAAGAAAATGAGGTTCAAGATCACACAACAAGTAAGTTGCCGAGCTAAGTTTTAGATTCAGTTCTGTTGGGGTCCATATCCCAAATTTGTCATTAGATTATTCTCCCTTTTTCTCTCTCTTTCTGTTTTTCTGTCTCTCTCTCCTTTAGACTAATAGTTGAATAGACCGTGTAGTGGGTTATCTTAGTTACCTGTACCATGTAAAACAAAACAAAACAAAACAATGAAAGATGGAGTAGTCATGTTAATGTTAATATCTGGAAAGGGAGAAAATATTGAGTTCTATTTTTTTAAATGTTTTAAAGTTTACTCTTATAGGGAGGCGATAAATGTATGTATTTACTAAATGTTGATAATAAAATCTTATACATTACCCATGAGATTGAGAACTGAAAACCAGTGTAAGAAAATGCGTTTTAAATGTACTTATTAGTTCAGAATCTAAGGAGGTTTCATATATTGCCTTCCCTATGAGGACCACAGTTTATTTTATAGGCTTTGTGCCACCTTCTATTTTAATTCAGGCTTACAGATTTTAGAATTTTTCCATATTTATTTTCTCTTGAAACTAGATATTGTCAAAGCACACATCAAATTTTAAGATGATTTTCCTTCTACTTATTGGGGGTAATTTTGAAACAAAAGATAGTCCAATTTAAATAGCTTATATTCTGAAGTTCGACTGTTGCTTTGTTTGGGATGTCAGTGGAAAAGAAGAAAAGCTCTCTTTATATTAGGTTGATCACCTGGCTACAATGAATTTGTATTTCTGAAATGCAAAGGAAAATGTTAGTAAAAGAGGCCAAAGTTCTTATAATGGTTTACAGATATGGCTTTTTATATTTAAAAAGTTCAACATTAATGCTTCATGAAATTGAGTGTTTATACTATTTAATCATAGTTTGAAGTTAAGGGGAGATTCTAGTTGCCCTTAACTGTCTTTAGAGCCAAAGCAACATATATTTGAAAGTAAAATCTTTCACCAGTAAAGCTTTCTGCTACCTTCTAATATTTTGAATCACATGCATAAATGTATGGATATGCCACATTATTCAAAACAATTTCATACTACAAAAAGGACCATTGTGCATTTATACGTTGTACAGTTGTGCGTTGGTACTTCACTAGGCACCAGACACTGTGCTGAGACAATGTCTTGTACAAAACGGTGGTGTGCAATCTCTGTTCCAGAAGCTCACAATCTACTGAGGGAGTGAGGCAGATAAAACGAGTACTCTGATACTGAAAGTTAAACAACCGGTCAAACAGCATGACTTAGTTGTGTATGATACATAGAAAGCAGAAAACTTAAGAGTAAAGAGAGGGAGAACAGAGGAGGGACAGAGGGAGGAGGAAGGTAGGCAGGAAGCTAAGAGGGAGAGAGACCTACGGAAGCACAAGTATTACTCCCACACTTCCCTCCAAATAAGTATTTATTAAGCTCATTCATGATCATGTCTGCTTTGCACCTACATGTGGGTGTCTTTGAGGTGCATTCACAGAAGTTGAATTAATGGCTTTTAATATACAGGCGTGCTTAATTTAACTACCACCGGGTTGTTTTCCAAAATGACTGCCTCGGTTTGCAACCCAATAGCAAACTCGGCAGCAAAAAAGTTCGTATTTCCCCATTCTGAGCAGCACTTGCTATTTTTATTATTATTTGAATTTTATTTCCCTTATTTCTTGTGCAGTTGCATAGCTTTTCAAACACAAATTAACGCTTTTTATTTTCCTATAGTCACTGGCCTATTCGCATCTCTTTGTTAATTATTTTTTTAAGATTTTATTTATTTATTTGACAGAGAGAGACACAGGGAGGGAGGGAACACAAGCAGGGGGAGCGGGAGAGGGAGAAGCAAGCTTCCCGCGGAGCAGGGAGCACAATGCGGAGCTGGATGCAAGGCTTGATCCCAGGACCCTGGGATCATGACCTGAGCCGAAGGCAGATGCTTAACGACTGAGCCACCCAGGCGCCCTTCTTTGTTAAATTTTCTGTTTCACATATGAATTCTTTGTCAGTTATGTGTTTTGGCATATTCTTCTCCTAGTGGGTCCCTCATCTTTTTTTTTTTTTAACTCTATCTGCGGTAGAATATACTTTTATCATTTTGATTATATGTTTTATTCCCCCAATTTATATATTTTTATAGTTTCTTTTTCCTTGGTCTTTAAAATCACATCCTGTATTTCTTTATCTGTATTGAACAATTCTAATATCTGATGTCCTTGGTGGAATCTGAATCTGTTGCCGTTTTGTATTCAAGGTGGCTTGTTGCCTTGTGTTCTTGGTAGTCTTTGGTGCTGGGTCATTGTTCACCTTAATCTGTAGGAATCCTGAGGGCCTAAGGAGATACTTTGCTCCAGAGAGGATTTCCATCTGCTGTTTTTCCATGATCATCATGCAATTGCCACAGAATGCAAAAATGTCAAAGGGTACATGTGTCTCCCCTCACATCTTGGATATTTTCACAGAAGCTGAATTTATTCTGATCATCTTAAGTGAAAATAAAATCTCTAGTGGCAGTTCAGAAATGCCTGGGAAATCTTTGAAAGGGCACTAAGAGTTCCCTGAGAGGCATGAATATAGAGTGTCCGTGGAAGCATGCTAAATTCCAAGTGTGTTAGCGTCTTTTAAGAATCGGTTCTTGTGGAGATCAGGTAGTATTGTGGAAAAAATGTTATCTATTGAAAGAGTTTGCTTGATCTTTGGAGTAATGTTTTCTAAATTCAGCGCTGGTTCTTGATGCCGATTTGGTAATATTTTCTGTCATTTTATACTGTTGTTTTTTTTAAAGTGAGATACTGAATTCCTACATTTATTTCAAAGTCATTAAGAAATTGGAACTCAGAAATTAAAGCATTCATAATAAAAGACTACCAGTAATACAAGGACCCATGGGAATCAAAAGTCAAAAGAGGACTGTGAACATGTATTTTTCTCGTGCCATTTGACTCTTGTGACTTTGAGTGCCATGTTTATATTTTAGGGGGTTTACTTGGACTAAGGTTGGAATAGCTTTTCCTGTTCAGAGGGCTGATGTCCAAGTGACACTGAAAGTCAGGAAATCATGAGGAAGTTTGGAGCCAGTTCCTAGTGCTTGAGCATAAAGTCAAAAAGGAACTATAATTTGATGACATCGTTAAGTGTGATGATATAGACATAATGCTTAATGATCGGCGGGGGAAAAGGGAAAAGTGAATTAAAAACCTCCAATTTTAGGCCAAGGTAAAAGAAACATGTTGAATTGAAAATAACAGCTTGAACTTGTGATCACTGGGAAAAATTTAATTCTCTGCTCAGTCACTACAGTGATTTAAATATTCTCTTCTCTGTGTTGTTCTATTTATTTCCAGTAGATTATTGCATGCAATATTGTGCATCCTAGCCTCCAGATCGCGACTCTTATACTATCCTTTACTGAAAGGAGCTAGGGATCCTGGCAGAAGAGATCGTTCTATAATTGGGGCAGCAGTTTTTAAGAGGAACATTTAAATATGGTAGATAAAAGACACGTCTGTGTATCTGACAATATGATCATTTGTCTGGTACCCAGGAGTGCATGTGCACACATATCACACACACACACACACACACACACACACACACACACACACACACAGAGGCAATAGTGGAGTCAAATTATTCAGTAAGTAAAGGACAGTGAAGAATTTTTATAGGTATACTTTGTTTTTTATTGTGCTTTGATTTATTGTACTTCATAGATAACTGTGTTTTTTACAAATTAAAGGTTTGTGGGAACCCTGCATGGGGGCTTTTTTCTAATAGCGTATGTTCACTCTGTGTCCTCTGTGTCACATTTTGGTAATTTTCATAATATTTCAAAATGTTCATTATTATTAAACTATAATAATATAGTTTATGACATTATACTGTTTCACTATTATTATATCAATGATCAGTGATCTTTGATGTCAATATTGTGATTGCTTTGGGTTGCTATGAACCAGGTCCGTATAAGATGACAAAGACTTAATTAATAAATGTTATGGGTGTTCTGACTGGCCCACCGAACAACTGTTCCCCATATTTCTCCCTCTTTCTCAGCCTCCCTACTCTCTGAGACACAAGAATATTGACATTAGGCCAGTTAATAACCCTGTTATGGCCTCTAAGTGTTCAAGGAAAAGAATAGTCACATGTCTCTCACTTTAAATCAAAAGCTAGAAATGATTAAGCGTAGTGAGGAAGGCATGTCAACAGCTGGGAAAGGCCAAAAGCCAGGCCCCTTGTGCCAGTTAGTCAAGTTGTGAATGCAAAGAAAAAGTTCTTAAAGGAAATTAAAATTGCTATTCCAGTGAACACATGGATGATAAGAAAATGAAACAGCCTTATTGCTGATATGGAGAAAGTTTTAGTGGTCTAAATAAAAAATCAAACCAGTCACAACTTTTTTTTAAACCAAAGCCTAATCCAGAGGAAAGCCCTAACTCTCTTCAATTCTGTGAAGGCTCAGAGAGGTGAGGAAGCTGCAGAAGGGAAGTCTGAAGCTAGCAGAGGTGGGTTCATGGAGTTTCAGAAAAGAAGCCTTCTCCATAACATAGAAGTGCAAGGTAAAGCAGCAAGTGCTGATGGAGAAGCTGCAGCAAGTTATCTAGATCAGACTATGTTAATTAATGCAGGTGGCTACACAAACAACAGATTTTCAGTGGAGACAAAATCTCCTTATATTGGAATAAGATGTCATCTAGGACTTTCATAGCTAGAGAGAAGTCAGTGCCTGGCTTTAAAGCTTCAAGGAACTGGCTGACTCTTTTGTTACGGCCTAATGCAGCTGATGACTTTAAGTTGGAGTATGTTCTCATTGACCATTTTGAAAATTTTAGGGCCCTAGGAATTATGCTAAATCTACTCTGTCTGTGCTCTAGAAATGAAACAACAAAGTCTAGATGATAGCACATCTGTTTACAACATGGTTTACTGAATGTTTTAAGCCCACTGTTGAGACCTACTGCTCAGAGGAAAAGAAAAAAAAAAGATTTCTTTCAAAATATTACTGCTCATTGACAATACATCTGGTCATTCAATAGCCCTGATGGAGCTGAACAAAGATATTAATGTTGTTTTCATTCCTGCTGTCATAATATACATTCTGCAACCAAGGAATAATTTTGACTCTTAAGTCTTATTATTTAAGAAATACATTTCATAAGTTAGAGCTGTCACTGACAGTGATTCCTTTGAAGGATCTGGGCAAAGTAAATTGAAAACCTTTTGGAAAGGATTCAACATTCTAGATGCCATTAAGAACATTTGTGATTCGTGGGAAGAAGTCCAAGTATCAACATTAAGAGGACTTTGGAAGAAGATGACTCCCGCCCTCGTGTATGATTTGGCGGGTTCAAGACTTCACTGGAGGCAGTAACTGCAGATGGGGTGGAAACAGTAAGAGAACTAAGATTAGAAGTGGAGCCTGAAGATGTGACTGAATGGCTGCCATCTTATGATCAAACATTCATGGATGAAGAGCTGCTTCTTATGGCTGAGCAAAGAAACTGGCTTCTTGAGATGGAAACTACTCCTGATGAAGATGCTGTGAAGGTTGTTGAAACAACAACAAAGGATTTATAATATTACATAAATTTCATCGATAAAGCAGTGGCAGGTTTTGATAGGACTGACTCTAATTTTGAGAGAAGTTCTACTGTATGTGATATGCTCTCAAACAGCATCGCATGCTGCAAAAAAATTGTCTGTGTAAGGAGTCAGTTGATGTGGCAAACTTTATTGTCTTATTTTAAGAAGTTGCCACAGCCATGTCAACCTTCAGCAACCACCACCCTGGTCAGCCAGCAGCCATCGGCATCAGGGTAAGGCCATCTACCACTAAGAGATTACCACATGCTGAAAGCTCCGGTGGTGGTTAGCATTTTTAAGCAGTAAACTATTTTGTAGTTAAGCTACATATATTGTTTCTTTAGGTGTAATGCTACTAAACACTTAATAGACTATAGTATAAACATATTTTTTTTGGGAAGTGAGAAGCCAGTACATTCATTTGACTAGTTTTATTGCCATCTTTGCTTTATTGCAGTGGTTTGGAACAAACCTGCAATATCTCCTAGCTATGCCTGTATGTGTTTAAGTGATCAAATACTGTCCCAATTGAGTAGTTTGAGTTGCTGTTGATGCCTGCTTAAGAAGTAAAAGATAGTCTACTTGTTGAATTGACCCTCTAAAAATATCAAATTGAGGGAAGGTGACAGCAGAAGACTTCAAATACGTCTGAGTTTGAGCCTAAGTGAGCTCCCCCAGCCACTGGCATTGGTATGACCTTGTCGAGCAGCTAACACTCTGATATGTTTTGGACTTGTTTTGCACTGGTGACTGACTTTTGGCTGATGATAGGGCAGACCTGCTGTTAGGAGTCCCTTCTTCTTTCATTGGAGGCAGTAACTACAGATGGGATGGAAACAGCAAGAGAACTTTGGCATACCTGGGAAGTTCTACTCCTGTAGAGGGCATACCCCTGTAATTTTCTGCATCCTTTCTTAAAAGAGACCCTGCTCTCTGCAGGGTGGCATCTTTGTTTGTCTACCACATCTTTGTCTCACTGTTGCATATACTACGTTGGATCCCCAAATGGATTATGTATTAAAAGATCAAGTTCAGAGGCCCAGTTTTAAGGTCAAAGGTGAAAAATAACATCATGAAAATGTACTTTGCATGTTAGAGTTAGATACCAAGTTCACTGAGCTAAAATTGTATAAAAATTGAAACAAGCAAATAAAAATAAACCCACTTAAAAATTGATTTATTTTAGTGCAGAGGTCATCTGGTCATGTATGGTAATTAATTGTATTGTTTGAAGTTATATAAATCTTTAGAAGTTGATAAGAAGAGTGTTAATTATTATGAAAATGAAAGACATGTTTCTGGACAAGTAATACTGAAGAAAGTTAAGATGAAAATGGCCCACTAGAAAGGAATACCGTAAAAGTAATTGACAAAGCCAAAGAACATCAAAGAAACAACAACATTTTATGAATATGAATGCTAATCTACTTAAAAACATTTTAGATACCTGAGACCTAAGAAGAGAGGCAAAGACATACAATGAAAAAAGAAAAAAAAAAAAACAGCCATTGAGGAAGGGATAAGGTTTATTTAGCTGAGAGCAAAATGAATTATTTGCTTGAGTATTCCCCAAAGAAGAGGAAGGTAGTATTCTAGAAACTGAAATGCATTCTCCTTAGGGGGAAGTGAGATGTTAAAAGGCTTTACCATCACACTAGAGCAGATAATTAGGCAATTACAACTATTAAATTTGACAGAGCATTAGTTTAAATGCATTACTCACTAGAATTCTGAAGGAAGTAACAAATAGTATAATTTTTAGTGAATACTTTTGATAACTCATTGAGGACAACATCTTACCAGAGGGCTGAAGGGTGCTAATATATTCTTGAATTTGAGAAATGCACATATGTGCATGTACGTGCATGAGGGAGCGCGTGCACGCACACGCACGCACACATGCACGCACACACACACACACAAGATCCTGGCAAAAAAACTCCCAGGAAAGCCTAAATCTTCTGAAGTCCTTTTCCTCTTTTATATGCAATTATTGCAGCATGCTTATAGATATTAACCCACCAATCATCAAAAGACCTTTCAAAAGTAGGCAGCAAATATAATTTCAGAATCTCCTACCTTGATTTATAATCATTAAAACAGAAACAAAAAGAAGTCACCTTGAAAACCAGTGGAAAGACCCAGTCTAGGATTTAAGTAATTGACAATTACCAAACATTTGGTAATGCATAATTTAGTAATACCAGAGTCAACTTAGAACACTGTCCTGATCACCTTGCTATAAAATCTTTAAATGGATCACTGCTGCATTTTTAAAAAGCATGAAATATTGCTACACTGAATAACAATTTAATATAATAATCACATAATGCTTATCACTTACTTTCCAAATTCCACATGTTTTACAGGTATCACAAGATCCTGCCAGTATTCATATGAATTATTGCTGCTTAGAATAAAATAAAAACTTTTGAAACAATAGTCCTGCCCATTGCATCAGAAGTCCCAAACACTTTGTTTCTAGAGCGGAGTGGTTATTCAGTGGCATCTTTGGCACACCTGTTTTCATCACCCACTCTCAATGCATGATTAGGGAGATGGATAGCCTATGTCAGTGACAGACAGATGGTGGTCACAGTAGCTCTTAGCATTAGGGTTAGAGCCCTCAAGGATCTTTGCTTTTTCTGACACTGTCTGTATTCCTTAAGGTGGGCTCTGAGGCTAGATCGAGGATTCAGTGGGGCATGGTCTTGGCTGGCTCATCTCTTACCATATCAATATACTAACTCTGTGTTAGTTCATTGCTGGTTGAAGAAATGGATGAATATAGGATCCTTCCAATAAGCTTTTTCTGACATTCTCCATGGATGAGTTTGGGGTTCTTTTTACATAATTCCATATTGGCTTCTATTGCAGTATTTACAATCCTGCTTTGCAATTTCTAGTTATAAGTCCGCTGTTCCTGCAGTCTGATAACTGCTAGTTCTCGCCTAGCCACATGGTCTGCTAATGATTAAATATTCAGTGCCAATCACATAGCAGATGCTCAGTAAATGTTTGCTGAATGAATAAATGCATGTGTTTCCCCCTCACCTCTATCTGTAAATATATACCTCTCAATAAACAGTACCAATAATGCACATGTCCATACATTCAAAAAATTTTAATATTATTTCAGATATGCAGCCACTATATAGTTAATGGCTAATGGCTGCATCTCAGAGATGTTTGTGATCTTATTTTAATTCTATTTCTCAAATCTGCTACCATATTTTTTTCTGTGAGTGTCCTGTGATTTTTGATATGAGCATGAGGCTCATATAGTTCATGAGTTCATAAAGAATCCAGAGTGAATTTGTAGAAAGAGCAGTGTGGATTTGAATTTAGGAGATCAATGTTCTTGTTTTGGGTTTACTTTGAGGAAATAAATTAACCTGTGAGCTGAACACCATCATCTCTAAAGTGGTGGGATTAAAGTGGGTGATGTCTAAAATATCCAACCTTACTAACTCTAAGTATCCATTATTCTAGGACAAATAAGCTGAATAAACATTTATGGATTGTTGTGTAATAACAAGGTACTAAGAGAGAAACATTCAGAGAGAGAGCGTCCTTATTGGGGGTCTCTAGATTCTTTAGGGTAGGTCTGTCTAATAGAACTTCCTGTGATGGTGGGAATGCCCTACAATCTGCACCGTCCAACATGACAGACAGTAAGTACATGTGACTGTGGAGCTCTTCAAAGGTTGTTAGCATGATTGAAGAGTGTAATTTTATTTAATTTTAATCAATTTAAACTTAAAAGCCACCTGGGGCTCTATGGAACAGTGCAGACGTAGACAGACAGATACTGAAAGGATAACTGAGACTATAGTAAATTTAAAAACAAAAGTACAATAGGGGACAAAAGATTAAATTCAAAGAAACTTCTCTGTGTTTTCAAAAAGTGTATCAAACTTTGGGCACCTGGCTGGCTCAGTCGGTAGAGTGTGTGACTCTTGATCTCGGGGTTGTAAGTTTGAGCCCCACGTTGTGTGTAGAGATTACTTAAAAATTAAAAAAAGCAAAAAGCATATCGAACTTATAAATAAATAAAATGGATTTAAAAAACTACATAATATACATTGAGATTAGTTGACTATTCAAGTGTTTGTGTAAGTATCTTTTTAGTAGTGTAGAAATGACCTTAGGAATTTTTTCAAAAACATCTAAAGCTGTTTATAGCACAGATTTTTAGCTAAGAATTAGAAAATACTGAAGAACAGAGTAAACATAATCATGTTTTGTGTAATCGGTTTATGGGATTCCAAATGACTGTTATGATCCCATATAACAGTAATGAGTACAGGATAGGAAACAATCATAGAGGCCAGAATGAAAGTTAAAGTACAACATAGACTCTGGCTTGAGAAAATGACAGGGGAAAATGATTGTGCAAGTGTATTGATATATTAAAAATCTCACTATAAAATACTTTGGTAAAAATAGAGTGACAAAATCTATGTTTAGAAATATTTAAGAAAGAGAAGATGAGCAGTCACAGCATGGATTCTAAGCCAATCCAAGTTATTCTGGCAGGTCATAGTGAAAACAAAACCATGTTTGGAATAGTATGCTAGGTACACGTCCGATCACCGTATTATTATTTTCTTGAAAGAACATCACTGAAACTATAGATGTAGGTTCGAGGGCAACACAATGAACTTAAAATTTAAAAGGATAGAGTATTATTCATGAAGACTGATTATCCAGTTTAGCAAACGTGGCCTTAAAAAAGAAGACGAGGAAGTGAACTCCAAAAGGTTTATTAGGGACAGCAAGGAAAAGCTGGACTGAGAAGGACCTGAAATTGAAAAGGGGGAAATGTAAATTAGGAAACACTTCCTAATTGAGAGAGTCAGTCAGACAAAAAGAAAAGCTTGCTAAGGAAGAAGGTTGAAGTACCATTACTAATGATATTTTTAAAAATTGATCAAATTATAAATTTAACTCTTGGTAGTAAAACTTTACAAAAGAATCTAGAACTATAACAGTGGTTAACAGTAAGCTGAGTACCTTAGATATAGCCTATATATTAAAAAAATTAAGTTTTCCTTTAGTTCTGTCCTAAGCATAGGTAGGGCAGATGCAGAGGAAGCATAATATAGTAGAAGGGGCATTGACATTGGAGATGGAAAGACTTGTATTTGAATTTTCATTTTGCCACTGCTAACTCAACTTGAGTCAAACTGCTTTACCTCTCTGAATCTGAGTTTCCAAAGCTGAAACAAGTTTAATGAGACCTACTTAAGAGAGTTGTTTTGATGTTTAATGAAATAATATGTGGAAACTGCCTAGCATTATGCCTAGGTATTCTTTTGTTCCTTATAAACATGGGCCTCAATTCAGTCAGCTGTAATATACATGTACACACCAGTCAGAACAATTCCTTCTAATATTTATTGAGCATTACCCCGTGAGAGGCATTCTTCTAGGTACCAGCTGTATAAATAGAGGAAGGAGGCTGCATTCTTTACCCTCAAGGAATCACAGCCTAATCAGGAAAATAGACTCATAAATAACAGTTACCTAAGTCAAACCATGAGAAGGGTTCTAAACAGCTGTGAACAACTGCTTTGGGAGAAGAGAAAGGAAAGATTTGAAGAAGATGAGCAGGATCACAATCCATATAAAATAGGACAAATTATTTTATCTTGGTGTTAGTGTGTCCTTGTCACTTCATTAGTTTTAAGAGTTCATTCATTTATTTCTTTGACAAATATTCATCTACACCTACAGCATTCCAGACTCTGGAACACAAGGATGTAGGAGGTATAGTGGTGCCCACCCTCACTGAAAATGTAATCTGGTCTAAAATGAATTGGAGAGCTGTGCCACCTTTCATTACGAGGTGGTCCATATGGGGTACAGGGAATCAGAGGTAAATTTTATTGCATGGCTCCATGTCTTACAATGCTTAGATTAGAAGAAGCCCCAAGAGCGGAATGCCTGTGTGGCTCAGTCAGTTAAGCATTCAACTCTTGATTTTGGCTCAGGTCATGATCGGACCGAGTTGGGCTCCATGCTCAGCAGGGAGTCTGCTTGAGATTCTCTCTCTCCCTCTGGCCCTCCCCCCTCTAAAATAAATAAATAAATCTCTTTTTTTTTTTCTTTTTTAAGAAGAAGCCCTAAGAGCAAATCAGAAGAGTAAAAAACTTCCATAAAAAAACAATATACAGGAGTGCCTGGGTGGCTCAGTCAGTTAAGCTTCCCTTGGTTTTGGCTCAGGTCATGATCTCAGTGTGGTGAGATCAAGCCCTGCACTGGGCTCCATGCTCAGCACGATGTCTGCTTGAGGTTCTCTTTCTCCCTCTCCCTCTGCCCCTCCCCCTGCTCATGGGCACATACACTCTCTAAATAAATAAAATATTAAAAAGCAGCGATATACAGACTGAAGGATGTATATGTGGAAAAGGAGAGCGTCAGTCCTCTCTGTTTGGGTTAGTGAAAGAGTAGAATGAATTTTGGGCATAAGGGAGAGTATTTGGCTTTAGAATGAGGATTAATCTCAGGTTTCTCTTAACACCAGGGGACAGAGTCAGCCTTTTCTCTCATCTGTTGTCCTCCTGGTACAGGACTAATCTTTTTAAACCTCAATGCCTAATAAATGTTTGTTTAATAAATTATAAATCATGAATACTTTCAAATTAAGAGGCTTAAATTTTTATTCTACAGTATACATTGTTAGTAATTTATATTTTATTAATTGTTCTTTTTGTTGAGGCTGACATTTTGGTTGCCCTCCTCAAAGATCTGGTATTTATGAGGAAATTCAGAGTCATATTATGGCAAAAAGTAACTAAATATTAAACCTACATTATATTTTCTCCTTTCTCCAGACTCCCTCTTAACCTCTTCCACAGCCTGACTGAAACATTTTTGTCGAAAGATGGTATTTCATGGATATGAGGAAATGCTTTTTTTTCTTTTTTTGAAAATGCTTTGCCATTTGAAATTTGAACGCTCTTCTTTGTCTTCTTGTCCAGAAAGCCATAAAAAGCAGGTAGTGCTAACAGCCATTAGAATTACATAGTGCAGTTAAGGCCACATAAGCACTTAGCCGGATTTATTTGAACACGGTTGCATTTAACAAACCACCCAAATATGAGTTAAATTGATCTATGGATCAAAACTGTAATATAGTCTAATACTTTGCTAGTGCTTAAAAATATATTGGTAGTAGATAAGAAGAATCCATCACACTCAACAAAATGTTCAAGGGGGTTGACCTTATATTTGAAGAGAACTAGAAATCAGATACAGGAATTATTAACGTTTAGGGATACTCCCAATCCTGGGTGTTTTAATTAAAAATAATGGTTTAAAAAATTGTAAATTGATTTACTAGATAACCTCTATAATCTGGATTAATTTTCCCTTTGTTTCTAGGAGAGTCAGCACATATTCTTAGAATTTTCTCCAGCACAGGGCTTATGGTACTTATTCTCTGTCTCTCTGTCTCCCTGTCTCTCTCTCACCCAGTTTCTAATTAACTTTAGAATGAAATTAAGGGTATTGCCTGTCTTTTTGGTCCCCTTAGAGAGAGAATATAAGATTTGAACTCAACTTTGGTTTACTTAGCTTCAGACTGTATGATGAGAAAGCAATACAAATTTTAAACCCTTTGTGATTTGTTTGGTATCATTTGTTCAACAATTTTGAGAAGAAAATCACAGATAACACTATGGGAGATAATAAGGACTAGATGTATTGGGAATAATTCTAGGTTTATAATAATGTCTTTCTCTTCTAAATATGATTATTTGTCAGGTCTTCAGAAATATCTTAAACAATGAGACTGACGGGATAATTTAATATCCCAAATTCAAAATGTGTTTAAATAGCGAATGGTTTACAATGAGTTTGAGGCACAATAAAAATTTTGTGTTTTAGAGACCCAGGTCATGCTTTTGCTGATAGACTGCCTCTCTGGGTGAGTCACTGAATTCTCTGATTCTTTTGTTGTCCATCTGTCACAGAGTGAATGACCTGCCTTATTCCTTGCCAAAAGGAATAAATAAACACTTCCTAGGTTTTGCAAATGCCAATTTGATCCAAATGTTGAATGCAACTGAAAACAAATGCTGTAAGACAAAGAGGAAGGCTTTGTCATTATGACAGATGGAAAAAACAAAACACTGGAATACTGTTTGTCCCACACACAGTGTTAAATATTGTAGCTGATTTTCATTCATTGAATAGATGCTTTTTCTGGCATTATGTAAACAAAACCAATTTTAATTTTTAAAATAAGTGAGGATTTTTTTGTGCATTGAAATTGCTAATAGATCATCAGTAGAGTGTTGACTTTTCATCTCTTTTACCTGTAGTGGTGATATGTTTGCACTGAATCAATAAACTATCTATACAGTCTCAACTGATCCCTATTGTGATTGAAATGTTTCTGAGACAGCTGGCCAGGATTATTGGAGGCATAATATGTGACTGAAGAACAGATGTCTTCTTCGTTTGAAGTTAACTGGTCTGCTTAGAACTCAACCTTTGACCTTATCCTTATGAATACTCAGAACTAGTCGAATTAACTGGCCCCACTTTCCTCATGTCATTAAACACCAGGGAATATTTTTAAAGAAAGAAGAGGATGGAACAGGTGTTGTGATCTCTACTTAGGCGCTATTGATCTTCTCAAGTTCACTTTTCCTAATTTGCAAGAACATAAAATCTAGTGAAATATTTTAATCCTGGGACATAATTTATCTTGCATTGTGGTTTGACTAGATAGGATTATTGTCTTTTAAACTTTCTATAACTGGGTGATGAATTGCCCTAATTCGATTTGTCTCCTATAATTTTAGATGTGATTCTGTTAGACAAATCAAATTAAAAGGGCCGAAGCCCTCAATATAACCATGGTATATTAAGATGTTTTCCCTGTGAGGAAATGAAGCCCACCCCCATTGCACTCAAATACAAGAGGATTTCCCCCTTCGTCCTAATTCTGAGCTAGGGTAAGAGGTGATAAAGGAACCTACTTGATATGACCCGATTACACAAGTAGTATTTCCTGGGTTTAGATTTCTTATTAGGATGTTCCCTCTGAAGAGTGGGATTGTGAAAGAGAAATTAAATACCTTACTATATGCTGCAGACTGAATATTTGTCTTCCCAAATCCATATTTTGTGATGGTATTTGGAGATGGGGCCTTTGGGAGGGTGGAACCCTCATGAGTGAGGTTAGTGCTCCTATAAAAGAGACTCCTCTACCTTTTCTGCCATGTGAGGGTAGAGCAAAAAGACAACTACCAACCGGGAAGCCAGCATTCAGCAGACAAGGAATCTGCCGGTGTCTTGGTCTTGGACTTCCCAGCCTCTAGACCTGTGAGAAATAATGTTTGTTGTTGAAGTTGCCCAGTCTAAGCTGCTTTCCTTATAGCAGCCTAAACAGGCTAAGATGCTATATATCTCTGGCAGCTGACATGCTTTAGAGTTATTCATGCTTCTATCCTTGAGACAATCATCCAGGTATCATAGTATTCCTGCTTTTATATTATTTAGTTTATAAAGATCAGGCTGACAAAGAGATGTTATGACAGAAGGTACCTTGAAAAAAAAAGTCTTCACTTTGATGGCCTTTCTCAAATACAATCAGTGAAGGTCAGATGAGGATAAAAAGCTAAGACTTTGACAATACTGATATCTTTCACACAAGACTCTTCTGCTTTGATCTACAACAAGAGGAAAATATACTTCATCTACTACGTGATGCACTTGGTAAGGAAGTGATCCTAAAATGTATTCTAGGATGGATTAATTCACATACTCTATTTCTGAGTATTCTTGCATAAAAAGTATGCAACTTTATTGGTTATAGCACCTATTCAACTTTAATGTGAAAAAAACTATAATCAATATTGGATATAACTTCTGGCTGACATTTATCCAAACCATGTTTCATTTTGCTTAAAAGTTAATAGTTTAATATGAAAGTCATTATATGTTTTTCTATTTACATTTGAATACAAATAATTACTTCTTTTTGTAAACGTGTATTATCTAGGCTTTCAATGCCTTTAACTTTCTTAGGATCCTATGGTCCACTTCAAGGTAATATTAATCCCAGGCATTTCCATTCACCTGAAATAACCATGGAGGTTTATGCTCCTTGATGTTTTTATCCCACTACTTAGTAAGACCTGCTGAAATTGTTCTAATTGTCTCAGATTCCAAAGTTTGAGAGAATAATTTCTCAAACTTATAATTAGCTAGTGTGAAAAAACAAAAAAAATTCTTTATCATGTATATTTTCATCAAAGACTAAGCTTATAAATGTAATAATCAATTACTAAATATTATTTAGTAAAAAGATGAAATAAAGAAATATAAGGAATTTAAAATTTAAGTTCTTCTTAAGCCACCATTCTTCATTTAATTATGTTACATGACCTTGTATAACTTTGAAAGTTTACATTCTTTTGTTCTTTTGAAGAAAGATACTGTAGGGAAGCCTGGGTGGCTTGGTCTGTTAAACATCTGCCTTCAGCTCAGGTCATGATCCCAGGGTCCTGGGATCGAGTCCCACTCCCTGCCCAGCGGAGAGCCTGCTTCTCTCTCTGCCATTCGCTCCCCCTGCTTGTGCACACCCTCTCGCTAACTCTCTCTCTCTCTAATAAATAAAATCTTAAAAAAAAAGAAAGATACTTAAAACTTTTAAAAAAATAAGAAAAATAAAGACATAAAAGTAATTAAACTCACCATTTCTATGAGAGGCACTGAATAGAATCAATGACCAAAAGTAAAGCCAAAGGAAAAAAAAAAGAATTCAAGCTTTAGCTTTGCTAACTCCTAAATATGTAAACTTAAATAAGTTTACTTAAATTCTATAAATTTGGAATAGCATTTTCTCCCCAATAGGTTTATTATAAAAATTAAATAAAGCCATATATGTAAAGTGCATAATGGAATCTCTATTCTCATGACCATCATCCCTTCTGGCAACTTTCATGTAGGTGCTCCTTTCATTTAAGTGTGCTCTTCATAGGCATAACCTATCCCTTTATAAGTGGTTGATTTTGGAAACTGTGATTAGATTACTGAAATGCACAATTAGAAATGTGGACATGTTGAATGAACGTAGAAAAATCTCATAGGTATCAAAAATGACAAAAAATATGGAACCCTTTTCTGAAAATGTGGCCCCATTCACAGATCTTCAGTGATGGAGACTCTGCCAAACATTGTAACCCATATGGAGCTACAAATTTGTATGTGTGTGTTTGTGTGTATGTGTGTGTGTGTGTGTGTGTGTGTGTGTGTGTGTGTTGTGTATAAGTAGAAGGAGGAAAAAAGGAAGGAGATTGGAGAATAGGGAATGATCTCTCTAACCCTGTCTACCTCACCTCTGTTCTCCCAGGGGAAATTAGGCCAAATAGAGAAAAACAAGCTTAGATAAAAGCCAAAAGGCCAGTGTATTACTAATTAGGTAAATAAACAGTATGCTATGAAACCTTTTTAATTTGTTACCAGGATCATTTAGAATAGCATGAAATTTGAAATAAGTGCTATTCCCTAGCCTATTAGATAAGATTTCCCCATTAAAATTAAGTCATTTAATCCAAAGTAAAAAATATATATAATTTGAGGTGGAAATTGGGTCCCAAGGGTACTTTAGGTTGCTAAATTGGTTAGATAACTTGAAGCGAATGTCACTAAATAGCCACAAGTAAGCCATAAGTGAAAGAAAGATCCGTGAACTACTCTGATTACTTGTCAACAGCAGAAGAGGGAGCAGCTTAGACTATAAAGGATGTAACCTTTGCAGATGATTTCCTCATATTGACAAGTAATCGGGAAAATTTATTGCTTTTCTTTGAAGGCTCATACATGCACAGCTATTGTGCAGGTTTAATGAGGTACAGACATCTGATACTCAAACCCCTTTGCCTCAGAATTGCCCTTCTATTCTAATTAACTCAGTTTTATGGTATTTTTATTTGTTTTCTAGTCTCCTTTTTGGCCTTAATTAAAAGAGACAGTATGATAAAATGGCTATTTCCTTTCTGCAACACGTTCAGTGATGTTTGCAAGTTTAACTCAAGCTTCTGGATAAGAGCATGGCACATGGGTTGGAACATGCATTACGTTCCAGATATCAAAGTTAGCTTTAGTTTGACTTTGTGAGATTCTAAAAGCAGCTGCGCTTTGTTGCACTTGCTTAGATCCCAACAGTGATTTAGTTCTGAGGATTATATATTTGTCTCTTATGTGTCAAAAGTCCTATCCCTTGTGACTTTACAACTCTGTTTTTGTATTTAATGTATAAGCATGATAGCTTCACATTGATGATTGTCAGCAGTTGCTATTTATCATCTGTCAAAATTTTTCTCATGGGAAGGCAGGAAATCAAATGGATTATGGCTGTTTTTTTAGTTGCTTCAAGGAATCTTACATGACACAAGGCAAAAAAAAAAAAAAAAGAATGGTAAAATGACTCCTTGACAAGTAACTTATCATTCAGATAAATCTGTGATTTTATGCACATAATAGAACTGTCATTCACCCTGACAAAATAGCATATTTTAAAGTGTTATGTCAATTTGCTTGTTTGACCTCTAGGCTGCTTTTCCACCTGGTCTAGTAGTTAAATAGTTTTACAGTTACTTGTTTCTGGTGGAACAATAAACTAAGCTGGTTTGATGGCACTTCTGAAGAGTGTGAAAGGGGTACAGTTATTGGGTTATTCTCCTTTCAAATTTTCCGTCTGATTGTTGAGATTATCGTCAGAATCTGGTGACTTGGGAAAACCAATCTCATCGAAGAGAGATGAGTGGAATTTTAGTAATTAATTTTTATTGACTGAGATAGCTTACATTTGGAGGTATAAATGATGATGTTGCAAGTCAGTGGTTACATGTGGAGGAAGTCAGTGGAATCAACGACATAGAAATTTTAGAATAATAAACAGGCAACCCTAGAGCCATATAAAAATGCTAATTGTGTTTTAGGAATAATCATCTTTGCCAATAGATAGGGAATTTATAGGACTACTAGAATCTCATGAAACATCTGTTGTTAGCTCTAGATTTTCACTGTATATTTTAAGATTTTATTTATTTGCTAGAGAAAGAGAGTACAAGCAGGGGGAGCGGCAGGCAGAGGGAGAAGCAGGCTCCCTGCTGAGCAAGGAGCCCGATGAGGGACTCAATCCCAGGACCCTGGGACCATGACCTGAGCCTAAGACAAACACTTAAACGACTGAGCCACCCCGGCATCCCTAGATTTTCACTTTAGACATAAATAGAGAGGTATGTTCTAGCTCACAGTTTTTCAGCCTCAGCAATAATGACATTTGGCTGAGTGACTCTGTGAGGGGCTGTCCTATGTGTTATAAAATGTTCAGTGATAGCCCTGACCTCTTCACACTAGATGCCAGTAGTACCCCTGGAGGACTTACTGTGGATTGGGCACACTACTGCTCTGAGGGCTTACGGGAGGTCCGCTTAAAACTACTAACTCCTATCCCCAGTAGCCACTGCTCAACTAACCAATATAAACAGAAAACAGAGAGAGTTTTGTTTTTCTTTCTTTAGGAGGTTAGTGTTTATGGCAAAATGCTACACCCTCTTTTCTTCTGGGAGAAGCAAAGATTGCTTTATCCTCCCTCAAGATAAAGGGAAGTTTTACAAGAGAATAATTCCTAAATATTGGGGGTGGCTACAGCCATGGAAACTAATGTTTCATTCCTCAACTCTGTGTCTGTCGAGCTGCAAAACTCTTAATCCCATCCCAGTGGAGTGGAATACGTTGCTGTGTTCTGAGAGAACATTCTGGAAACTTAGACGTTTTGCCACATTGTCCTTTCAGTTCCCTCCTTTATCATGGAGGAGAAAAAAACAAAACAAAGAAAAACTATACCTCTTATGTATTTTCTGAAACTTGGGAGCACTTTTGAATATCAAAACAGCACAATTTTGGTCAAAAGATATCTATCACTGGAAGGCACTTAAGTACTTAAAGATATCACAATATTGTTTTTCTTGAAAAAGATGGAGGTAATCCCCACCTTGCCCTGTTGCTCCACAGTTTTCCATGGCTTCACAAGAAGGAATACAGAAGTGAATGGAGCAGGTAGAGGATATGGGGTAGTCTGGTTAGCTTCTTGCCAAGTGATTGAGCACCCATCTCAATAAGGGGTTTAGAAGCCTATAACTTATTGACAGAGAGAGCCAGAGTGAAACCATCACATCAGCAGCCTTAGAGGAATGATCATTCTGGATCCATCTGAGGGAGACCACTCCATCACTACCTGGGGCAAGGCAGGCAAAGGAGACCTCTTCCCCTATCTCTCCTTCCTTTCCCCAAAATTGAAGAAGGAAGCTCCTAGAAAAATTTTGTTTCTACAACAACCCATTTATAATGCTTGGCCCCAAGCTCAGATTGTTTTTCCAACTGATGAGAATCCTATTGGGGATGCTGCTTCAGCAACTGTCTATAATTTTTTCTCTATTAAGAAAAAATTATATTGGTAAATCTGGGGTCTGCCGTGCTCTCTCTCTATTTAGAGGTTACTCTTTGATATGTATCTGCTACTTTTATGACCATATGACATTTATTCAGCAGTTTTATCTTATGATCTTTTGAATTCAGGCATCATTGGATATTTAACTCTGGAAGGGAAAAATATTCTTGAATCAGCTATTGATGAATTCTTTCAGCATGGTCTCTCTTCTTCATTTTTTTTTCACTTTGTCTCTTTTTAATGTTAATTTTTCTAAGAAGAAAAAATCTTTCCAAGTTGTATCTACACATTACAGAGGACACATATGCCATCTGGATATTGTCCCTCCACTCCCCCTCTCTCCTTAATCTGCTATTTCCCAAATTCTGTCTTCCTTTCCTTGTACTGATTTTGCATTACAAAAACCCAGCAAACCATCTGGCAAGAGCAGAATCCTCTTTGGAAAGAGGGCAACAAACTAAGAGTGCAAAGGCCAAAGCTCTCTTTAGCATATAAAGAAAGAAGAAATTTTTGGAACTCTAATACATTAATAATTTTTGTTCAATGACACTTTTGAAAAGAGATGAACAATATTTAAATATGCTGCCCAGACACACTCTGTATTTCTAGCCCATTATTCATTTGTCATCTTTTTCTATTGGGAACTTGCATACCGCCTCTCATGTCTTTCTGCAGTCATTCTGGCTCAGGTCATCACTGCTGATTTTTATAAGCTTGAGATTAGGAAATTAGTGCCTCAAATGTTCACCTTTAATAATAATTTGATAACATTTCTTGAGTATTTACTATGTGTAGACTGTTCAAATTTTATATGTATGTGTGTGAGCTTTTAAGTGTAAGGCTTATAGACAAGTGGATGAAACATGTACAGCTGGATGAGTTTTTACAAAATGAACATACCCATGTTAATCACTACCCTGATCATGCTTCTTCCCTATCCCTAATACAGGCTACTAACCCCATCCCCAAATGTAACCTGTATTCTGACTTCAAATACCATATATTAATTCTGGCTTTCTTAGAACTTTATATAAATAGAATCATACTGTATGCACTCTTTTGTGTCTGGCTTCTTTAACTCAACTTTGTAACTGGAGGATTCACCCATGTTGTTGAATGTTTGTACATTCTCATTGCTGTATAGCTTATTTATCCATTATACTTTTGCTGATTTGATTATTAATGTATGAACATTCTTGTACATGCCTTTTGGTGATATATTTCCATTGGGTCTATCCCCAGGAGAGAAATTGTTGAGTCGTAGGATGTACTACCTAACAGTTCAAAGTGCTTGTGCCCATTTACCCTCCCAATTGCAATATGTGAGAGTTCAGTTGCTCCAGATTACTGTCAACACCTCATATTATCTGTCTTTTTAGTTTTAGCTTTCTGGTGGGTGTTTATATATCTCATTGCAAATTTAATTTGCATAGCTTCTATGATTACTGTTGTTGAGACTACTCAAAATTTGTGTCTATGTGTATGAACTTTTAAGTATGTTATTAAGTACCCTTTCACATTTTTCTTGTCATTTTTTTTGTGTGTGTGCAGTTCAAGACTTTTGCCCAACAGTCTATTGAGATGTCTACGTTTCTCATATTGATTTAAAAAATTGCAGGGAGGGGATGGATATACATGAATACTTTGTTGAACATGTAAATATCTTATACTTTGTGGATATTTTTCATTTCTTTATGGTATCTTTTGATGAAAGAACAAGGTCTTAATTTAAATATGGTTAAATTTAATACCTTTTTGTTGTTGTTCCTCATGTGCAGTGTTTTTATGCCCTTGCCTACCTCTCAAGGTCAAGAAGAAATTCATCATTTCTTCCAAAAGGTTTCTTGTTTTCTCTTTAATTTTTAGCTTTGCAATCCATATGGGACTGTTTTTGTGTGTGTGTGTGTTTTGTTTTTGTTGTTTGTTTGTTTTGGGTACAGTAGGAAGTGTGGCTTGAGCCATTTGTTTCCATATGCAAGTCTAATCGATCCAGTATTTATTGAAAAGATTATTCTATCTCAACTACACTACACTGTAACATTTGTAAAAAATCAAGTGACAGTTTTAGGCATGAAGGCTTTGGATTTTCTTCTGTTCCATCAACCCATTTGTCTATTCTTACCACATTTTGTTAATTACTGCTGTTTTAGAATACATCTTGGTATCTGGTGTGTATGTTTTATCTTCTTCAAACTTGTCTCCAGTGTTGTTCTTCTTTAAGCTTGTCTTTGTTCTTTTGGGCCCCTATATAAAATTTTTAAAGTCAGTGTGTTGACACCTCCCCTCTTTCACCACTAACACATACATATACACATTAAAAAAATCTACCAGGATTTTTATTAGAATTGTAATGAATCCATTGATCAATTTGAGAAAATTCACTTTTTGTTTTAAATGTTCATTTTTCCAATCCATGAACATGATATATCTATTTCTTCACACTTTTAAAATTTCTTTCATTAATATTATCAGTGTTCAGGTGAAGTGTGCTAAACCTTCCCAATATTATTTGGATTCTTCTCTTTATCCTTTTATATTGGAAAATTATTAAGGAACCCTATATGTGTGTTATTATATGTGTGTGTTTCCTATTTAGTCTTCCTGGTGGATGGACATTTTTATCATTATGAAATATCCTTCCTTAACTCTAATAATGCTTTTGCTTTATAATCTAAACTTGACAGATACTAATATAGTGGCATTAGATTACATTTGTGGCTATATGGTACATCATTTTCTATTCTTTTAATTTTAGACTTTCTGAGTTATGTCTTTGTGAGGAGGACATAATTTTGTTTTTGTCTTTGTTTTTAATTCTGCCTGATTGTCTATTTCTTTTTCTTGCAATTGTAGCTTGTTTATATGTAAAGTAGATGTTGATAAAGTTAAACTTGTATCTACCTATGGTCTATTTGTTTTCTATTTTTCTCACCAGTTCTATATTCATTTTTTATCTCTTTACTTACCTTGAAAAATAAGCCAGGTATTTTATTCTTCAAAAAATTTTTATCTCTATATGGTAAACCTGGAGATTATAACATTTTCTTTAATTTTTTAGAATTAAATACACTTGCAGTGCTTCTCAGATGATATGGCAACCTTCATACAATTTAACTCCATTTATCTGTTCCCTTTTATTATGTTATTATTGTCATGCATTTTAATTCTAAATACGGTTAAACCCAACAGAACATTATTATTGTTTTGTGCAGTCTAAGTTCTTTTATATATATATACATCGTATAGTTACCATTCCCATTGTTCTTTTTCTTTTTAAGATTTTATTCACTTATTTGTCAGAGAATGAGAGTGCACAAGCAGGGGAGAAGCAGCAAGCAGAGGGAGAAGCAGGCTCCCTGCTGAGCAGGGATTCCCCATGTGGGGCTCCATCCTAGGACCTGAGATCAAGACCTGATCAAGATCAGATGCTGGACCAACTGAGCCACCCAGGCGTCCCACCATTCCCATTGTTCTTTGTTACCCTCTTCCTTTCTCTGTTTCTGTCTATGCCATGTTCTTCTGCTTGAAGAATAACTGTGGGGCTGCCAAGGAAAATTATCTCTGTGTTTTTCTTTTATTGTCTGAAGCTATTTATTTTCTCTTAACTTTGGAAGGATAGTGTTATCAGGTAAAAAATTTTTCACTGGCACTTATTTTCTTTCAATGCGTTACAAGTTTTCTTCTATCGTTTTCTCACTTCCATCATTTTTGTTGGGAAGTTAACCGTCACGTCTACCATTGCTCTCTTGAGGGAAATGAGGTTTTTTTCCTTGTTATTTTAAATGTTTTTTCTTTGGTTTTTAAAAGTTTTATTATTGTGTCCCTAGGTGTGGTTTTATCTGTATGTATCCTGCTTAGAGTTCATAGGCATTCTGTCTTGATGTTTTCTCTTTAATTTTGAATAAAACTCAGTTATTATCTTTTCAAATAGTGCTTCTACCTCATTTTGCCAACTCTTTTGAGTATCTTACTTATACATTAGAACTTCTCATCAGTTCTCAGATCTCTCAAAAACTCTTTTCTGTACTTTCAATCTTTTTTTCTCTATGCATCAGTCTTGATATTTCTTACTGATATATCTTTAAGTTCAGTGATCATTTCTTCCATATCTAATATGCTATTGAACCTACCTACTGAGTTCACATTTTATGATATTGTATTTTTCAGTTCTATAATTTGTGGGCTGAAATACTTCATCTTGTCATCTATCTTCGTGAACATGTTAATTATAGTTTTTCTAAATTCTATGTCATTATCTCAAATTCCATGTCACCTATGAGTTTTTTTCTATTGTCTGTTTTTGTTTTTGTTTTTGTTTTCCTTTTGGTCCTTGTATGGAAGTTTGATCATTTTTAAGTGAATAACAGATATTTTTTATAAAAAGTTTATCTATCTATCACCTATCTATTATCTCTCCAACCATCCATCCATCCATCCATCCTTCTATCATTCTGCCCCAAGGACTGTATAACCTATCCTCTGCATAGCTAGAGTAAGGGTAGATCAGTATAATTCAAAGTCTGAACTGATAGACAATTGGGCTGAAATCTTTGTAAGAGTCAATCTACCTCTGCTTCATCTCCTTTCCTAAGATGTAGCCCTCCAGGGTTTCTAACTGAGAGCCTAAGGGTCTTACCACAGCCCTTTCTCTTTTGTAGGAAAAATGATTTTTGTTTTTCTATTACATAATAGTCAGAAGCTCTGCTTAGCTTTTCAGCTGATTTATCCTTGGTTTCTTATATTCTTCCTGGCAAATGCATCATGAAGAAAGTTGGTTCAAATTGTTATTCTTACTCTTCTGCTCCTTCCTTCTCTTTGGGGTCTGGACCCCCCCCCCCAGGTTTTCTGATGCCTTTAAACCAGGGGTTATTAACCATTACTGTGTCATGGAAATATTTCTTCTTTTCTTATTTATTTATTTGAGGAGCAGAGGGAGAGGGAGAAGCAGACTCCCCACTGAGTTGAGAGCCCTATGTAGGATTCAATTCTAGGACCCTGGGATCATGACCTGAGCCAAAGGCAGGCGCTTAGCCCACTGAGCCACCCAGGTGCCCAGAAATCTTTTTTTTTTAATCTGATAAAGTCTGTGGACAACTTCAAAGAATTATATTATTCTTAAACACAATAATAAAATAACATGGCTATAATAGGCACTGATCGTATTAAAACTCTATGTAAAATATGTATATTTAAATTTAGTGTTTTAATATATATGCTTATTTTGCATTAAACAGTAGTATCTAGCAGCAGGCTTAACAACTACAATAATTTCAAAGTAGGGCGTATTATTCAGAGCTCTCCAGAGAAAAAGGAACCAATAGGATGTGTATAAATAGAGATTTATTTTAAGGAATTGACGCATGTGATGATGGAAGCTGGAAAATCCAAAATCTGCAGGGTAAGCCAGCAGACTGGAGACCCAGGGAAGAGCCAATATTTCAGCTTAAGCCCAAAGAGCAGTCTGCTGGCAGAATTCCTTCTTGCTTAGGGGAGGTCAGTCCTTGTTCTATTAAGGCCTTCAATTGATTGGATGGGGGCCACCTGCATTATGGAGAGCAATATGCTTCACTCAAAGTCCACTGATTTTAAATGTTAATCTCACCCAAAAACAGTATCACAGAGACATCAAGAATAACATTTGATTAAATACCTAGGCACCGTGGCTCAGCTAAATTGACATGTAAAATTAAACATCACATAAGATAAGCATAAATCATCTTATTTCTTTCTTTATGTTCCTTTTTATTTACTTATTTTTGTGGGGTTTTTCTGTGCTTTTTAAAAAGATTTATTTATTTACTTGAGAGAGAGAGTGGGGAAAGGGCTACGGGGAGAGACTCTTTCCAGCAGACTCCCCACTGAGCATGGAGCCCAGTGCAGGGCTCAGTCTCACAATCCACGAGATCATGACCTGAGCTGAAACTAAGAGTCAGATGCTCAAACCGACTGAGCCACCCAGGTATTCTGATCCTTTTTATTAACAAGAAGAGGACTGGGTCAGTTTTTGGAAAATCGATATGCTATCAGATATCCTAGCCTATGATTCCAAAACAAGTCAATCTGCCATTAACAGTCAAACTATGATTTGGGGATTTCATCCTACAAATTGGGAAATCCAAGTCCCTCTTTTTGGATCCCTTAGAAATGCTTCCATGTTCTACACATCTGTCTTGGGGTCACTTGTCATCTCTATCAGCCATTATTTTTCTGAAATTTAGGTATTTCAGAGCACTTCAGATCATCATTACTTTGTTACTGTCTTTTCCCAGTTCTTCAGTCTTTATAAAAATTTACGCTCTGAGTTTAGACCCCATCTTTAAGTTTCTAAAATCTGAAGCGTCGTTCAAGGCAGTAGGCTGTGTTTAAAAAAATGGTCTAAGTTCTTAGAGTCAACAGAAGTACAGTAAAGACAGGAATTAGATTCTCACTAGAAGTAGTTACTCTTAGGCTTAGTGGCCCCAAACCAACCTCTAGATGTGGGCCTAGCAGGTTTTCAGAAGTAGCCGCCCAACCTAACTCTCATTGATGAGAATGTCCAAATGTCTCCACGATTCTGAGTTCAGGCTCACAACTAACTATTCCAGCCCCAAGTGAAGTTTCCTTCCCCCCACCCTTTTGTCTGTGACCCAGCAGTGTCTGCAGAACTGAAGCATAGATTTTGACTAGACAGAGATGTATATCTTTCCTCCAATTATCTCTTCATGAAATTTCAGAATAGGAACAAGAGATACTAGTGGGGCAGTCCTTCCTAAAGGAGAGAATTTGGAAATATCTAGATGTATCACACCCCCTAATTTGACTAGGTAGTTGGTTATATCCTCTGAATAGAATGTGTATTCTTCCTCTTAATAATGGTACAGATCTGGCCAAGCATTTTTACTAAACAGAATACTTAAATCTATAGTATCTGTGTTCTGATTGTAATGCCACCACACTTTTCTCCAAGAATCATGGGTGGATATTCGCCTTACATTTGTGAGACTTAAAAGGCCCACTTACTGATTTCTTAAAAAAAAAAAAAAAAATTTTTTTCTCTGAAATTAAATTGATGTCTTTACCATCTGAATCCAAATACTACTAGCAAATTTTAAATGGCCAGTCTCCACAAAAACAAAAATCAAACCAAACAAACAAGCAAACATAAGTATGAAATCAATGAATCAATATAATTCATCCTTTTCCCCATTGTACTTGTTTTTTATTTTTTAAGATTTTATTTATTTATTTGAGTGAGAGAGAATGAGAGATAGAGAGCACAAGAGGGAAGAGGGTCAGAGGGAGAAGCAGACTCCCCGCCGAGCAGGGAGCCCGATGCGGGACTCGATCCCGGGACTCCAGGATCATGACCTGAGCTGAAGGCAGTCGCTTAACCAACTGAGCCACCCAGGCACCCTCCCCATTGTACTTGTTAACGCTGGGCTAAAACGGCTTTCCTTCTCTCTGATCTGAAGTTTGGTGGCTACCTTTTCTCTGTAGCAGTCTTCTGTCGATAAACCACTTCCTTCCTTCCTTCAGGGTCGGGGCCCTCTGCTCCTTAGAGTAGGGAAGGGAGATAATTCTTCATCATTTCACAGGAGGAATTCCTCTAGGTTGGGATTCAAAAGAAAAACAAAACAAAACCAAAAATTGTGGAAAACATGGACAACATGATACTTCCTGTATAATCCCATTGTATGGCTCCCTTCTATCCCTGTATGACCGGGAGATAAAGTCCAGTGCTCTTTCAATAAAGGTGTGACTCCCCAATGATAGCACTTAATACACGGATTCGTGCCTGTTCATTATTTGTAGTCATTATTGAACTATATCTAGTATAGTACCTACCACATACTTGGTACATACTAAATATTTTGTGAATAAATGAATGTTCATGGCATATCAAATACCATGTGAATTATTTAGCACCAGTTTGAGAACTCTTATCCACTACCTGGGCTAGAATAAAATATCTATATATATTGTCAAAGAGCAAAAAAAGTAATATAATACAAAATAACCAAGTACCTAGCATAGGCAAAATTCCTGGATGGAGTTGTGAAACCTATTAATCTATGTGTGTAGACTTGTGTATACATACACTATCCATGTTCCAAGTGTATTTCAGATGGCTTACAGGAGCACACAGAAAGCAAGATGATAACAGATTATTTTAAATATGAGAAAAAAGGAGAAATATAAATGAATAGTGCCAGAAGGTCCTAGTAGCTGTGAGATGTTTCATGGAGGAAAGAAGAATTGGTTTGAGCCTTGAAGAAGAGATTTAAATATTTAGAGTGAAAAGCAGAAGGAAGAAGAAGGCATGAAAATCTGAGGGTGCTCTGTTCAAACAAGACAATGGAATTAATGTATTTAACACATGGTCAGGAGAAGTTCAAGTTCTCTGTGAAGGTCTCTTTAGGGAAAAAATAAATAAAATTATGAAAACAAAATTAGGTCAGGCCCCTTCAGGGGTCTGCCCAAGCAAGAAGCCCTGACGTTTAAAGTTGATGAGTTTCTAGGTACACCTGTCTATGCGTGTGGTAAAGAATCCTGTCCAAGTGAGAATTAGGACACTTTGGTAGGAATAAGGAAAAGTGGGACTAGAGAGAAGAGGTGAGATGAAAAGAACTAAGATCCCCAAATGTTAAATTTAAGCTTGATTCTATAAGCAATGACAGGCTATTGGATGTGTTCCTGCAATGTCATAAAATGTGGAAACTGGTGTCTTTAAAAGATTCACTAGGGAGAGAGTAGGTTTATAAAAGAATGGAGGCAAGGAGACCCATTGTAAGTATATATATGTAATCTATGAGGTGATAAACATTTTAACAGACTATATGCATTGTGCTATATTAGGAATTATGTTCTATGTGAAAATTATACTTTTTAACCAGTGTTAAAAATGACAAAATAGAGTATTGTGTCTGAAGAAAGAAGTTACATGCGTGGAAGATATGATTTCTATTAAAATAGTTTTATTGGATGAGGCTTTGAGAGTAATAAAGAATTGAAACATTTATAGGTCAATCTAATCATTATTGGATAAATTAAGCATAGCATTTTCCATTTGAAATTTTTTATACCAAATGTTAAAATTACTAGGAATTTTTCTTTTGTCTTGATTTTGATTGACATGCATGTGCCGAAAGATAGAGGACCCAAGTCTCTTATCTCACTCCCCTCTGTGCTCAGAACTGCTATAGATTTCACTGAGAGCTTCATGCAGATACAGTCCTCAAGTCTTAGGGATCTGTGAAAGGAAATTAGGCATGCTCTCCTGGTTCTTCAATTGGCAAATAAAGTTGAAATTCATTTTTTTTTTGATATCCCAGGAAAACAGTATATTTTCTAACAAAATGTCACGATATTTTCTTGAATTAGACAAGGTTGAAGTTAAAAATATAAATGCTCTGGGAGAAGGAGCTTTCTGATGACTCACAGAAAGTCTTTAGAGCTGTTTTTCTAAAGAAAAATCAGCATACTCTATTAGACATGCTCTATTATGTCCAGACTTTTGGATAGAACATGGAAAAAGGTAAATGTTAAATGAACAAAAAATAAAACTGGAGAGACTTTTTTTTTTAAAAATGTACATACCAAGGACCATCAATAAGTGATAAAATGCTTCGAGAAAAATGTTGGGGGGAACAGAATGTTCATTGGTGAAAATATGTCACCCTTCAGATTAGTTCCTAGTTGCAGCAGGACAGTAAGATATCATGTGCAATTTAGATTGGAATCTTGTTTTTTAAAAAACCCATGCAGCCATTAAAATAATTGGGGGTGGTGGGTATGGGGAGGCACCTGGAGGCATTTGAGTATGAAGTAGTTACCAGGAATTAGGTGTAATGATGTTTATATATAAAATTTCACTTTGAACTGCTAACTTGCCATTATGGTTTGTGTTGATATATTGTGTGTGTGTGTACTATACTAGTAGTAGTAGTAGTAATAGTAGCAGCAGTGGGAGGGAGGGGTGGAGAGAATGAAAGAATCTTTCTAAAGTACACCACTAGGATCATGTGCCACATAGGAGACATTAACAGATAAAGAGAGATGGGATGTTGAGCAGGCAAAACAAACAAATATTTACTACACCATCCCCCCACTCTACAGCCTCCATTTTCCGGAGTTTGTTCTTCCCTGTTTTAAGATACCATTTCTCCTACCACTCTGTTTCTCTGAGGTTCCTTCAACTTCTTTATGGAGCTGCCAGAAGAAAATTCAAAAGCTTATGTTCCTCTTTTATACAGAAAAAATAATAAGCTTTCTGACCACAGCAACTTCGTCTTTCACAACCAAAAAGGATTGTCAAGGTAATTCCTAAGAAACTAAAGAAATAAAAATAAAATTTAAAAAAGTTTGTATCTTGAGAGTCCACCTTTAGCAACATAAAAAAGCAGCAGAAAACTTTGAAATTTGAGCCTTTAAAAAGATTTCCTTGGGGTGCCTGGGTGGCTCAGTTGGTTAAGCGACTGCCTTCAGCTCAGGTCATGATCCTGGAGTCCCGGGATCGAGTCCCACATCGGGCTCCCTGCTCAGCGGGGGGTCTGCTTCTCCCTCTGACCCTCTCCCCTCTCATGTTCTCTCTCTCTCATTCTCACTCTCTCAAATAAATAAATAAAATCTTTAAAAAAAAAAAAAAGATTTCCTTTACCACATGTTGTCTTGGTGAAGGGGATGGGGAGCATAAGATCTTTTCTTTCCTTGTCTAATAAAAATCCTAGGTCCTTCTTCCCTCTCTCCCCATACCCATAGTATCTCTATATTGCTTATGACCTGTGATTCATAAATACTACATGCATTTCCAGTTTCTGGACTCTACTTGCCCACTACTGTCTTTGGTGAATAGATTTGGATTAACCCCCTATCCTTCTGTTTATTGGTATTTCACTTGTCAAGGCCTACAAGTTCTTTTTCAATAAATGCTAAGACCATAAAGGCTTGTACCATGGCAAAGCCATGGGGGTTGTTGCTCGGTGGCAAAGATAAAGGTAATAAATATCTAGGCTGGTTCTGAGTCCCTGGGACACAGAACTAATGTTCCTACTGTACAAGCCTCTGCTGAGTGGAAGTTTTGGATGACACCTGACTGCTTGGCCATGGCATACCTGGGAACATCCTTCTTTCTACATTTTTGAGCATACTTTTTTTTTAAAGATTTATTTATTTATTTGAGAGAGAGAGAAAGCACAAGCAGGGCAAGCAGCAGGCAGAGGGAGAGGGAGAAGCAGGCTCCCCACTGACCAGGGAGCCCAACGTGGGGCTCAATCCCAGGACCCTGGAATCATGACCTGAGCCGAAAGCAGATGCTTAACCGACTGAGCCACCCAGGTGCCCATACGATTTCTTTAAATGTATCTAGAGCAGGTTATTTCGCCATATATGAGAAAATAATTGGTCCATTTATCTATCTGTCAATAAAGAGTTTATTACACCATGAAAATCTCTCTTTCATTCTACCTCACAACATTGCTCTCAGGTAAGTTTCACTACCATTATCTATTGCATGGGTGAAGAGGCTAAAGATCGGAGAGGTGAGAAGACACAGGCTCACAAATCATACTGATAAAAGAGCTAGGCACAACATCTGGGTTTCCTGCCTCTGGATTTTGTTATTGCATGATGTTAGATTTTATTTGAAATGTTATCTTTATGCTTGCACATGTCTCCTTCGATTATCTTCTCCAGCCCCAACCTCAAGTGGGGTCACTTGACCCCATTTACTGCACTGGGCAGAAGCATGGGAGCAAGACCTTCTTTTCTGTTTTCTGACCACCCTGACCACCATTAAACTGTCCTGCTCCTGAGAGTTTATGAGAAGCTGCTCCCCAAACCCCTTGGGAAAATAACCAGGGTCAAAGTTTTAAATAAAATTTCTTGTCACTCTTCTTTAACATAAAAGTTTTTTTTTTTCTAATGAAATGTGGATATAGGATAAGTTTTCAAGGTGGTAAAAGAGCCTTGAGCTGCAGAGAAAAATATGAGTATTTTAAATCGCTTACTCTTCTGTTACCTTAACCTACATTAACCCATCAAAGGGCCCTAACATCCATGTCCTTGCACCGTTTTTGTCCCTCTTACTCTACGGATCAGTGTTACTGAACCCATCTCAGAAGGGGAAATCTGGAATCTCTGTAATTGGATTCAAAGTTTAAGAATATCTCCTCTTAGCTTATCATTTGAACTTCCCATTATCTCTATCCTTTAGTGAATCAAAACCAATGTGTGTTTTTGAGTGCCAGTGAAGTTCTCTGTGCTGTGATTGGATCTACAAAAGAAGCACAGGACTGTAATTGCCCTTAAGAAATTTATGACCTGGGTTGGAAAATGAAATTAGCTTAACTTAAAAAAAAAAAAATCAGGGAAATAACAATAACCCCATTGTAAGATGGTAAACTATGAAAGTGCTTAGAAGTAGAGAGAATTATGGCTGTAATTAGAGCTTGGTGACTGATGGTGATGAGCAAAAAGGAAGAAAAACATATGTATAAAGCTTCTTACATGGGGGATTGGAATTTAATGGTACCTGGGAAAGGAATGTGAATACAAAGGAGTGGAGTCAAGTTCTACGTGTGAGAGTTTATAGACTGAGAAAATGATTACTGCATGTTCCCTGTGATCCCAGTGGTTGGATTTTCTTTGGAGTTGTGTGGCCTTCATAGACAGATACTCTTCGGATAATTTTCATCAGTTAAAATGTGCTAACTAGTCTATTCTTGAAAACGTGTATTCATTTGAAAAGGAGTAAAATGAGCAAATACTTTCAGATCTTTCTCTCCAACTTGCTTGATGACCATTAATTTGATGGCAGCACTGACTGAAATTGTCAACATCTGTGAAACAAGCAACTTTTACCATTTGTCAAACTACTGTGAGAAGGAATACTAATGGACATAATTATTCCTCTCCATCTCAGGAAGAAAAGGAGGGAAAGTTGCGTTCAAAGAGTCTTCAGAGAAACTAAACATATAATCCTAGAAACTGACATTTGAGCATTCAAAAGACAGAATATACTTCTATATATGTCCTTCAAAATTTTTATAAGTCTTTAGAAATATGTTGGTATCATACTTCAAAAAATGTAGACCATTTTAGTCAATGGACCAAACTTTCACTGATGAACTGAAGAGGTTTTATGCTTGTAGTAATAATACAACACTTTGTACTTCTGATAATCCTTTTATCTGAGGAGCTCAAGGCACATTAAAGGTAAAATAGAAATATGGGGAATGGAAGTAATAATAGCGCAGTTAAAGCAAGTGTAGATATAGTCTGTATAGATCAAGGTCAAGAATTTCCAAAGTGGTTACAATAATTTTAACTCCATAGTCCCTGATCTCATACACAAATGTAGCGCCCCCTGCAGACTGCAACAGAAAACCCAGTTTAGAAATTGAAACAAAAATATTCTTCCAAAAAACTTCTCTGTCTTGCTACAGCTCTTTAGGGCCGAGTGTTATATCTTTGAACCCTAGTACAATATCTCGTCTATTCACTAGTGAAGTTTTGAATATTACTGTTCAAGCAGAAACAAGAAAAAATCTGCACTAAGTTAAGATTTAGTACCATAACCTCCATGAGGAGAATTATACAGAAATGCTGACAGAATTCAGCCACAAAGAATAAACGTGATATCCCAAAATGTTCTGTGAACCCCTGTGAAATTTTGATAGTCATTATGGCTAACAGTGTATGTGGTCAAACCCTTAGGAAACCCTGTCCACATTTACCCCTTGTGGAAATTCAAAAGATTATTTACTCAAACTTAAATACCATTTTCCCCCACCAAATACTTAATAACATCTTTTGGAACACCTATGTATTTTTAAGAATGCAGTTTAAGAAAAGTGGTGTGGTGGACATAAAATTCCTCCAGTCATTAGAAGATCAGGTTCCGGTGTCAACTACTAGATGTATGACTATAGATAAAACATTTAGGTTTTCCAAGTCTCAGTTTATTTGCCAATAAAATGAGGCTTTTGTAGCAGATAGCATAATCTTTCATTCTTTTTGGCAGTAAAATTCTGTGATTCCATTTGAAGCATTCATTTAGAGCTTAACATCTATAAATATACCATATGGACTTTATGCTAAATTCACAAGAATTTATAAGAAAGTTGAATTAATAAGGAAAAAAACATTAGGATAATGAGTCATCCATACCTATACTTTCTTGCTCAGATGAAATTTCTTATTTTTGTAGAGAAAGTGTTCATTGATTTCTTTGTTTCCTCATGAACACCTTATTAAATGTAATTTCTACAACAATAAAATTTACAAAAGTTTGGTGAAATGCAAACTCTAGTTGATGATACTTTTCATGAAAGACTAACATGTTCAGTCCAAGGAGCATCTCCAGCAGTTAGCAGCAACCTTTCTAGGTGTAATTTCTAGGTGTCAGCAGCAAAGGCTGTTAGCTAATTTATCGGTGTATTGAGAGCACACAATGTTCATCTTTGCCAGAAAAGCTGCTATATAATATGGTAATGCTGAAAGGTCCTGAGTGCCTTCTTTACTGCTTCAGCTCCTGCTTCTGCTCAGTCATCCAGGGTTAGAGAACGTGTTCAGAGTTTTAAGATCAAGAAGAAATTCATTCAATCTTTTGGAGCCATCTAAACAGAAGGCTATATTAGAAGCTTTCAAAATCTCTTCTTAGGACATTTCACTGATCCTTTAAGAAAATACCCCTATATTTCTGCTCTATGTAAATAATATGTACTCTACTAGAGTGGTTTCTAAACCTAGGTGCACCTCAAATCAACTGAAAATATTTAAAATGAAAATTTAGGTTTCAGGAGGAACCAGAATTGGATTCTCTGAAGGTGAGACCTGGGGATCTATTTTGTGAAGTTCCTCAAATACACTTACCCTGTCTATCTGGTACCAGTATGCAGACTGATGATATGGGAGCAAGAATGGAACACCTTGTGTCGTAGGATATGATCTCAGATATAGTTATATTCCTACATGGTTTGTGGAAAAGTGTGCAAATTCTGAGAGTTGTTTAGGGTAACTGTTGCTAATCTTGGGCCAGCTATGACATAGCTAGTTGTTGCCATGGCTGATCAATTATAGTTCCTTTTTTAAATTTTTTTTAAAGATTTTATTTATTATTTGACAGAGGGAGAGAGACAGCGAGAGAGGGAACACAAGCAGAGGGAGCGGAAGAGGGAGAAGCAGGCTTTCCGCGGAGCAGGGAGCCCGATGTAGGACTCCATCCCAGGACCCTGGGATCATGACCTGAGCCAAAGGCAGATGCTTAATGACTGAGCCACCCAGGTGCCCCAATTATAGTTCCTTTTAAATGGAACTTAAAAATGGCACTTTGGGCGATTTGTATAATCATATTTTGTGTCTATGGTTTATTTACCTGTTAGAGAAAATGATAAGCCCAGTTTTGTAAAAGGAATACTAACATCCTTACATATGAGGATTCAGACTGAAAAAGAATGATATGTATAAAAAGGTAAGAAAGGGAAATATTTAAATCTCTATGACAGTAGTGGCTTGCATGTCTTTGGATAACTCATATGAGTCCCTCTGACTATCAGTATCTTTAGCAGCAGAATGAGAATGGATGGGGGCAGCCAGGAGGAGAGAATAAGATGGGAGAGATGATTGTGGTTACTGCTTCAAAAGGAAGGGACAATAAATATTTGAGTGCCTATTATAACATTCCAGACCCATTTCTTGGTACTTCTACACATACCATTTCATATGATCCTCACAAGAGCTCTGAAAAATGTTCATTAATACTCTCATTAATACAGATGAGTAGCTAGCTAAATCAAGAGGCCCAGAGGTGGCAGATTGAACACACATATTTACATCTACTCCCCCGAAACCCTACTAATACGGTAGTAAAGGGAGTTTTTAAAAAGACAAATACAAAAGTAGAAAGAAAGAAATAGACCACCCTTATGTTTAGAAGCTAGCAAGCAAATGGATGAATGAGAAATGACTTAGATGCCAGAAAGTTATATCACAAATCAGCAGTAACAAACTCTAACAAACAAGACTATTTATACCAAAGAGCCTGTGAATGCCACAAAAATTGGTTATGATCGTCCCTTCCGGAAGAATGTATGAGGCTGGTGCTAAAAAGGAGATTGGTCAAAAGCTCAGATATACATTATTATATTCTACCACTCTATGAAGCTAGGGAATTGTGCCTCCTCACCCTGACAGAAGACTGGAAATTTATTTCTGGAAAATGCTTAATGGAGAAATGTGGCAAATAAATATGGTTGAGAGTAAGCATATTGTATTGATAGTGCAGATAGCAAATGAAAAATTACGTATGGAAAGTTGAAGTTCTCTCAGATTTTTATCCTGCTTGTCTCCCAGAATACTGGCAGCTAGACTCCTACCCTCCAGAAAGAAATTTGGAAGAAATTTCTCCATTAAATTTAATTAGCCCAAGAGAAAAAGACCTAAAAATAATGACATTTGGATTTTTGCCAATTGCCCAGCCAGACCACCTAATGAACCCAACAATGAAGAAGGCCTACCATAGGCAGAGAGCTTCCAATCAGCTGGAAAGTGCTTACTTTTTATTATGTTCAGGCAGCCAGGAGTCACTAGACAATGAAGGAAATCTACTATTAGAGTCTAAGACAAAATCATATAAAGAGGAGAAAAAGCCTTTGGAAGAAACTGAGACTTTGCAAGAAAAGGAAGATTAAAAAAAACATAAATAGATAAGAGAAGACACTTCTTTTATGAAATAAGGACACAGCATGGCTAAAGTTTAATATTTAGAGAATAAAAAATACTACTTGGAAATTAAAAATGTGATAGTGGAAATTTTAAAAAGTGGTTTGGAAGATGAAGCTGAGGAAATCTTTTCTCAAAAAAAAAAAAAAAAAAAGAAAAGGAAATGAGTATAAGAAAGGAAAGATAAGAAAATTAAAAGGCCAGTTTAGAAAGAGAAGTAAATTAAACGGGGGAGATAATCATCAGAGAAGTAGCTAAAAAATATTTTCCAGAACTGAAGGACATATACTCAGGTTGAGACACTCTGCTGAGTACCAAGAACAATGAAGAAAATGAAGTCTGCACTATGACAATTGTTATGAGATCTTAGAACACTGGGGAAAAAAAAGAATATTCAACAATTTTCAAAAAATAAGATCTCATGATAATGATAAAAAAATGAAAATGAATTAGACTTCTCAACAACATCTCTTAAAGATAGTGGATAAATGGTTTAAAAATGTTTAGGGAAAATGAGTTCCATACAAGGATTCTATACCAAATAATGTGAGGAAAATAAACTATGTTAAAGCAGAAAATGAATAAAAATATTTACATCTCAAACATACTTTCTTAGAAAGTTACCAAAGTATATATTTCAGGAAAGTGAATGAATGAAGAAGCGAGAGGGAGACAAGGAAGGGGTCCAGAGAACACTTGATTCAACTGAAGAGCTAAGTAAGGAGAATTCCACAAGAACAGAGACTCTACAATGACAGCTATTCTCTACATTTAGACTCGAGTAAATCAGAAGGCTGTATGAGTGATTATTGCAAAAAATGAAATAGATAGAATACCGCATGTGTTTTACTTCATAGAAAGGGATTAAATGATTGACAGAGAGTCTGTATTTAAACTAGTGGTAATTTAATAAAAAAAATTAAGCAAGCTATAAACAAGACTATTATTAACTCCAGGAAAAACATTAGGTTGTGCAAGAAAGAAAATGACAGCATCCATCATATGACTCAGGGTTGAATTGCTTTGCATAGCTGAAGTAAACATTGAATCTAGACAAATTATGATATGTCCACCTTAAGAGGATGGAAGGTGGAAACTGCTAAAATGGTGGGACCCAGGTGGAGGGAGGAGATTGAAAGAGTGAGAGTCTCATCTTCCATAGCTGGAAGTCAAGAGCTAATGCCTAAATCTGAAATTAAGCAATTAAGTGGATGTCTCTGGTAGCAGGACACAAGCATGGTGGTGGGGGTGGCAGAGAAACTGATCTTTTTCAAAACAAGCCTCGTGGAAACATTTGACTCTTAAAACTATGTGATGTGTTAATTTGATGAGAGAGCATATTAAACAAAAGTCTATTTTTGAATATTGAATCATTTTCAGTCTAGATGATACTGTGATTTGGAGATCTAGTAACACAGCTTGATATTGTTATTGGTACACATCCACAGAAATGCTATAAATCAATTTACATTAGCATTCCAAATGTAGGAAGTTCTGTAAAAAAGATTGTGAATTTCTTAATTCTTCTATTGCAAAATGATGATTTCACGGATAAAGTAATATGTTTGTGTTTGGTATTGCCAAATATGCAACTTTGTTCTTTTAGGGGTGATATTTAAAAAAAAAAAACATAGCTTTCAAAATGAGGAATCAATTTCTAAGGATTGTTGGCAAACCATCTTTAGGTCAGTTTTCTTTAAAAGAAGATTCTGAGAGTGCCTCTAAGCATGAAAAGTAGGATGTTGAAGGTATAAAGTAACTCTTATTAGTAAGGGGATTAAACACACATCCTCTTTTATGTGCTGATATTTCTAAAGACCTCATTAGAATTTAGGAAACTAATAAGATTACACCTTTGCAACTTGTTCAAAATTTATTTTTAAAACCAGCCCACTGGATTTTCATACCTTTCTTCCCACATTCCAGTTATGCAGCAAGGATGCTTCTAGTACCTTACAGAAATATAATACTAAAGCTTTGTTTTAGGATTTCCAGTCACTAAAATTCTTACCACAGTCTGGTTTTTACCACATTCTAGGACTATAGTCTTTCTTCATTTCCACAGAATGTTGGATCCCTAAAAGGGCTAATGGGAGGGCATCACCATTGATCCTGATCCCTGAGGCTAGCCTGCATCTGGGGTAATGTTCATTCCATTCTTCTCTGTAGAAACTTCCACCTTTTCCATTTTGGCTTTCTAACTCCTTCCTATCTTTCAATGTCAGGCTCAAGACTCTTTTCATCCATAACTTATCATTTGATCATTCTACCTATAAATATCTTACTTCTTATATTTTTTGTAAATTATTTTAAAATTGTGTTGTGACGTCTCATGTTACAACATTAGATGTGAATTACTTTGTGTGGTATTTACTTTTCATTCTTATTTATGTTTTTTTCCTAAACCAAAAAGCAAATTCTTTGAGGGTAAGGGCCATATCCAACATATTTTTATATGATCTCTGTGGTGTCTATACACCAGCAACACTCACTAAATTATTGTTCATCTAGGTTCATCAGTTATTAATCGATGTGCCAGGCAGGATCTGGGACATAGCTGTGAATAAACAAGACATCATAGTTAACTCTAATAGAATTTTAGTCTATTGGAGAAAATAGACATGGATAAAATTATGAAACAAATACAATTACAAGTAACCCAAATGAGAGTGTATGTTGCTTTAAGAGCATCTAGTGTCAGGGAATTACTGAAAGCCTTCCTGAGGCTTGTGCCAGTTTGTTAACTGGGGTAGATTATGTTAGGGTGTGTGGGAGTGGGGATTTTTTACAAGGTCATGTCATATGAAAAAGTATGGAGCGTTCAAGCAAATGAGACAAGTTCAGTGTGTCTAGAGTGCAGTGGGGTGGAAGGTGAGAGAAAAAGGTAGAGAGAAATAAGTTAAAGATATATCTTCAAAGATAGGGGAAGGTATAACTATGCAGTGTCTTATAGGTATGTTAAAATTTTTACTTTTCAGGCTAAATGCAAAGAAAACAAACTGGAGTGTTTTGAACATTAGGAATATATGATAAGTCTTCCATTCTGAAAAGGTCACTTTAGTTGCAGTATGAATAATAGACTAGAGTTTCTAGAAATAAACTCAAGGGAAGAAAAAGTTAATAGATTATTGCAGTCCTGCAGGCCAGAGGTAATGTTATCTTGGACTTGGGAGGAGGTGGGAAGAGAGAAGAGTGAAAGAGGAAGAAATGGAAGAAATTAAGAAATATATATGAAAGAGAATGATCAGGGTGATTATAGATGTAAGGATGTGATGGGGTAGGAAATGTCAACAAAGAGTCAGAATTCTCATTTATACAATTGCAAATAACTGTCAACATTCATTGAGATTGGGAACACTGGATAAGGGCCAAGACTTAGAAGAGGCAGAGTGTGAGGTGGGCTTTGAGACATACAAATGGAATATGATAGTCAGGTATATGGTATGGAGCATAGGAGAAAGATCTGGGTAGAAACATAAAACTGTGAGTCATCTTCATACTGGGAGTAGTTGAAGCAAGATATGGAAATGCAGTTTAGAGGAAGACCTAGCAAAAGCTGAGGGAACCTCCAACAGTTGAGAGTCAGGAGAAGGAAGAGTCAGGGGAGGAGAATTATCCTATACGAGACTTAGAAAGGGGAGAGTAGAGAGATAGGGAGAAACTGTGGTGTCACAGAAGTTGAGGGAGAAGAAGATTTTCAAAAGAACTGAGGGGTTGATAGTATTAATGCTGTGGAGAGATCAAGTTTGATGAAGATTTAAAATTAATAATTGCATTTAGTGGCTGGAAGAGCCATTGTTAACTTAAAAAGTGGTAAACTGTGACATCAAAACAAAAAGGAGGGGGAGTAAAAGCTTAGAGTTTTTGTATGCAATTAAAATGAAGCTGCTATCAGCATAAAACAGATTGCTATATCCATATTTTATGTGAGCTTCATGGTAACCATAAAGCAAAAACCTACAGTAGATTCACAAAACATAAAGACAAGGAAATCAAAGCATACAGAAGGCAGCAAGAAAATAAAAAGAAAATAAAGGCACAAAGAAACTATGAAACATTCAGAAAACCTAATGAGATGGCATTAGGAAGTCTTTATAATTTTTGTAATTACTTTATAATTACTATAAATGTGAATGGATTAAATTTCCCAGTCAAAAGACCTAAGTGACTCAAGGAATAAAAAAACAATAGCAAACTACATGCTGCCAACAAGAAACTCACTTCAGCTCTAAGGACACACAAAGGCACAAAGTGAAGGGATGGAAAAAGATATCCTCTGCAAGTGGAAACCAAAAGACAACAGGGTTAGTTATAACAGACAAAAGAAACTTTAAGCAAAAAAAAACACAAAGAGGGTCATTATATAATGATGAAGGGGGGTCAATTCATCAAGAAGATGTAACAATTAAAAATATATATATAAGCGGTTGGTGGAGAGTGCAGGTGGCTTAGTGGTGGGCTCTGAGGAGGCTGGAGCAGGGGTCATGTAGGCTCCAGTGGAGGGCACACATTGCAAGGCGGGCAGCATGGAAGGCCAGGACTGCCAGCCTAGCCCCTGAGCTCCTGGTTGCTGGGGGAGCTCAGGTAGCCATGAAGGCAAGGGTGGCACTGGCATTGGAGGAGCAGTGGGTGAGGCAGCCGGTTCCCCTCCCCAGGCCCAGTGGGTAATGCAATCCCCAGGGCCTGGTGGAGATGCAGTGTCTGTGGCTGTGGCACCTATAAGCCAACTGCTAGAGTTCATACTCATTGTGCCTTTCTGGTCACCTATGGTGCCCAGGTCCCTGACCCCACATGCCCACCACTACCAAGGGATGGTTCAGGAGGAGCTTACAGTGAATAGCAGCACCCTGGCTGTTAGATGGACTGCTGAAGACCCTGTTTTCTTCTGAATTTCCATCTACTCTGTCTTCCATCAGCTTTCCCTGGTGATAAGAAACATTCAAGGCTTTGGGTTCCTGCTTCCACAAAGGCCTGGGAAAGGGGGCTGAGGCCTAACTTTGTGTCCCCCACTAGGCAAGGAACAGGAAGTTGATCTTTAGAATAATTGCCAATTTGTTATCATGGTCTAATCTTTTTTTTGCTTGTACTCACCCTTGGTGTCTCTTGGAACATCTGTTTTCTTTCCCTGTTGCTGGAGTAAGGGGAACTTAAATGTTTGTTCCTGCAGAAAACCAAACTGAGCTACTAAACACACACACACACACACACACACACACACACACACACACACATTGGAACAACTAAATATTTTAAGCAAATACTAACAGATCTGAAGTGAGAAATAGACAATACCATAATAGTAGAGGACTTCAATACCCCACATCCAACGATGGATAGACAGAAAATCAATAAGAAAATGTTGAACTTGAACTATAGACAAAATGGACCTAACAGATATATACGGAACATTCCATCAAACAGTAGCAGAATACATATTCTTCTCAAGCACACAATGAACGTTCTTAGAATAGACCATATGTTAAACAAAACAAAGCAAGATTTTAGTAAGGCCACAAAGCAAGTCTTAACAAATTCAAGACTGGAATCACGCCAAGTATCTTGTCCAACTACAATGGCATGAACCTAGAAATCAATACAGCAGGAAAACTGGAAAATTCACAAATATGTGGAAATTAAACAACATGCTCCTGAACAACCAATGGATATAATACAAATCAAAAAGGAAATAAAAAAGTATCTTGAGACAAACGAAAACAGAAACACAACATGACAAAACTTATAGGATGCAGCAAAAGCCTTCTAAGGGGGAATTTTATGGTGATAACACCTACTTTAACAAGAAAGGTATCAAATGAACAACCTAACTTTACACATCAAGAAACTAGAAAAATAAGAACAAACAAAGCCCAAAATTAGCAGCAAGAAGGAAATAACAAAGATCACAGCAGAAATAAATGATCAAAATTACAAAATAAAAGCTTGATGAAACTCAAAAAAGATAAAATTCACAAACTCCTGGCTAGACAAAAAAAAAAGGAGAGAGGACTGAAACAAAATCAGAAATGAAAGAGGAGACATTACATTGATACCACAGAAATAAGACGTAATAAATAGATAGTATGAATAATTATATGCCAAAAAATGGATACCCTAGAAGAAAGAATAATTCCTAGAAATATACAACCTACTAGGACAGAAGCATGAAGAAATAGAACATCTGAACAGACCAATAATGCCTAAAGAGAATCAGTAATCAAAACCTTCCCAACACAGAAAAGTCCAGGATCAGATGATTTTACTGGTGAATTGTACCAAACATTTAAAGAATTAATACCAATCCTTCTCAAACCCATCCAAAAAATTGAATAGGACACTACCATAAAATTCATTTTTATGAGGCCAAAATCCCCAAATACAAAGCAAACTTAATTCAGCAGAGCATTAGAAGATTCATACACAATGGTCAGGTAGGAGTTACCCCTGGAGTGCAAAGATGGTTCAACATATGCAAGTCAACAAATCTGACATTCTACATTAATAGAATAAAAGATAAAAATTATATGGTCATCTAAATAGATGCAGAAAAAACATTTGACAACATACCACATTCTTTCATGATAAAAACTCTCAATAAATTAAGTATAGAAGGAATATGCCTAAAAGCCATATATAATAAGTCCACAGCAAATCTACTCAATAGGGTAAGTTTGAAAGCTTTTCCTCTAAGACCAGGAACAAGACTCTCACCAATCTTATTCAACATAGTAATGGAGGTCTGAGCCAGCGCAATTAGACAAAAACAAAAAAAAATCACAAAGGAAGAAATAAAATTGTCTCTGTAGGAAACAGGATATCATAGATAAAAAAAATCCTGAGGACTCCACAAAAAAACTGTTAGAACTACTCAGCAAATTCAGTAAAGTTGCAGGACACAAAATCAGCATACAGAAATCAGTTGTGTTTCACACACTAACAATGAAATTTCTGAAAAAGAAATAAAGTAATTGCATTTATGATTGCATCAAAAACAATAAACTACTTAGAAATAAATTTAACCAACAAGGTGAAGCAAGGTGAACAATATACACACTGAAAACTAAAACGTTGATGAAAGAAATTGACTAAGATACAAATAAATGGATAAATATTCCGTGTTCATGAATAAGAAGAATTGATATTGTTAATATGTTCATACTACCCAAAACCATGTATAGATTCAGTGCAGTCCCTATCAAAATCCAATGACATTTTTTACAGAAATAGAAAAAAAAAATCTTAAAATTCATATGGAACCACAAAAGACCGCAAGTATCCAAAGCAATCCTGAGAAAGGTAGCAAAGCTGGAGGTGTCATACTTCCTTATTTGAAACTATACTACAAATCTATACTAATCAAAACCGGCATGAAAATAGACAACCCAATGGAACAGAATCAAGATCTCAGAAACAAACCCTTGCATACACCATCAACTAACATTTGACAAGGAAACTCAAATACTCAGTGGAGAAAGGATGGTCTCTTCAGTAGATGGTGCTGGGAAAACTGGATAATCTCATACAGAAGAATAAAACTGGATCCCTATCCAAAATTAACTCAAAATGGATGAAGGCTTAAACATAAGACCTGAAACTGTAAAACTCTTGGGGAAAAAAACCATAGGAAAAACCTCCTTGACATTGGTCTTGACAATGATTTTTTGGGATAACATAAGTATAAGTAACAAAAGCAAAAATAAACAGGAGGAACTACATCAAACAAAAACCTTCTCCACAGCAAAGGAAACAACAAAATGAGGTGGCTATAGAATGGGAGATAACCTTCACAAACCATTTATCTGATAAGGGGTTAATATCCAAAATACGTATGGAACTCATATGACTCAACTGAAAAAACAAAAACAAAAAACAATCTGATTAAAAAATGAAGAGGACCAGAATAGATATTTTCCCAAAGACATACAAATGGCCAACAGACACATGAAAAGATGCATATACAGTCAATATATCATTATGGAAATATTAATAATGATCAGGGGAATGCAAATCAAAACCACAAGATATTTTCTCAAAACTGTTAGGATAGCTATTATGAAAGAAACAAGAGATAACAAATGCTGGCAAGGATGTGAATGAAAGGGAACCCTTGTACACTGTTGGTAAGAATGTAAATTGGTAAAGCCACTATGGAAAGCAGTATGGCAGATCCTCAAAAAATTAAAAATAAAACTACCATATGATCGAGCAATCCCACTTCTGGGTACATAACAAAAGGAAATGCAATCAGGATCTTGAAGAGATATCTGCACTCTCATGTTCTTTCTAATATTATTCACAATACCCAAGCTATGGAAGCAACCCAAGGGCTATTAGTAGATGAATGGATAAGGAAGAGGTGACACATATATATACATATATGATGGAATGTTATTCAGCTATGAAAAAGAAGGATATCCTGCCATTTGAGACATGAGTGGAACTTAGGCACATTTTGCTAAATGAAATAAGTCAGAGAAAGACAAATGCTGTATGATATCACTTATATGTAGAATATTTTTTAAAAAACTGAATTCATAGGAACAGAGAATAAAATGATTGTTGCTACGTGCTAGTGGGTAGGTAAAATGGAGGTAAGTCAGTCAAAGTGCACAAATTTCCAGTTATAAGTTGAGTAAGTTCTGGGGATCAAATGTAAAGCATGGTAACTATAGTTAACAATATTGTATTACATTCTTAAAATTACAAGAATAAATCATATATGTTCTTACCCCCCACACACAAAATGGTAATTATGTGAAGTGATAGAGATGTTAACTAACCCTATTGTAGTAATCTTTTTGCAACATATAAATGTACCAAATCATCACATTGTACACCATTAAACTTATACAATGTTAGATGTCAATTATCTCAATAATGCTGAAAAAAGGATGATCAGGTGGATGGAAAAATCTATTTTGTGGATACCTATCTGTCTCTTTCCCTAGTCACTTCTGTCATTACTTGATGGACTCACGAACGGAGTGTTCACGCTGGAGGAATGGAGGGTATGCACAAGCTCAGAAACACAGACTTCCACTCACCACTGCCTACCTGGTTGTGGCCACCATTAAACACCCAGTGGCATCAGAGACCAACACTGAGTCTCCAATAAGGCATTATTCCCGAAAGTGTCCAACCAGTTGGTGGCAGGTTGGGTATATTGAACCACTTAAATGGAAAGAGCAGTGTTTTGTTCTTACTAACAAAATCCAAATTATCTTCTGTGGACTTACAGAATGCCTTATCCGCCATCATGGTATTCCACACAGCATTGCTTCTTGTCAAGGAACTCACTTCAGAACAAAGGAAGTACAACAATGGACCCATGCTCATAGAATTCACTATCTTAACATGTTTCCCACCACCCTAAAGCAGATGACTCCCCAGAATGATGGAATGGCTTTTTGAGGACTCAGTTATAGTGACAGGTGGCAATACCTTGCAGAGATGGGCAAGGTTCTCCAGAAGGCTGTATATGCTCTGAATCAGGTTCAGTGTATGGCGCTGTTTGTCCCATAGTCAGGATTCATGGATTCAGGAATCAAAGGGTGGAAATGGAATTGACACTCTTATTACCTCTATTGACCCACCAGCAAAATTTTTGCTTCTATTCCTGAGACTTTATGTTTTGCTGGCTTAGATTTCTTAGTTCCAAAGGGAGGAATGCTTCCCCCAGATGACAGAACGATGATTCCATTGAACTGAAAGTTGAGACTGCCCCCCAGCCGCTGTGGACTCCTCCCACTTCTGAATCAACAATTGGAAAAGGGAGTTACTGTGCTGGCTGGGTGGTTGATCCAGACTACTAAGGGGAAATTGAACTGCAGCCACAGGTGGGGAAGGAAGACTGTGTCTGGAATCCAGGAGATCACTTAGGGCATTTTAGAATATTACCAGACCCTATGATTAAGATCAGTGAAAGATCATAATAACCTAATCTAGGCAGAACTATTAATTTCCCAGGTCACTTAGAAATGAATTTGTGTTATCATGTCAGGTAAAGAATCACAACAAGCTGAGGTGCTGGCTGAAGGCAAACAATATAGAATGGACAGCGGAAGAAGGTACTTACAAAAACAAAAACAAAAACAAAAACAAAAAAAACCCCAGCTATGCAACCAGGTATAGAAATGAGTGTAACTGTCATGAGTATTTCCTGTTTATTTTGTTATAAATATGTTTGTGTGCATATAGCAAATATCTTTGTTTTCTTCCCTTTTTTCTCATATTATGTAATAAAAGATGATGACTTTATATCATAGTATTTAAGTATTATTAGCTTTACATAACAGTACTTAAATTATGGTGTATCAAGAAGAAGAGTAAACCACTTAAGGACTTTAGCTCCTCTTCTGGGGAAGGAATAAGTACATTTTTGGTTATACACAGGACAGCTGTATCATGCTAGGTGAAATTATGATCTTGTTATTGGCTTTATTTGGAGATTAAGTATGATTTAAGGAGATGGTACCAAGTTGACAAGAGGTGGATTTAATGATGGTTAATTTTAGGTATCAACTTGACTGAGCCATGGGATGCTCAGGTATTTGCTTAAACATTATTCTGGGTGTGTCTGTGAGGGTGTTTTTGGATAAGATTAACATTTGAATCAGTAGACTCAGTAAAGCAGTTTGCTCTCCTTAATGTGAGTGGGCCTAATCCAATCAGTTGAAGGTCTAAATACAACAAAAAGACTCCTATTTCCATGAGTAAGAGGGAATTCTTCTTGCCTGATTGCCTTGAACTGGGACATCAGTCTTTTCCGGCTTTTAGACTCAAGCTGAAACATGGGCCATTTTGGGTCTCAAGGCTGCCAACTTTAAGACTGGAAGTTACACCATAGGCTCTTCTGCTTCTCAGGACTGGACTCAGACTAGAACTAAACTTCTGGCTCTTCTGGGTTCTCAGGATGCCAACTGCAGATCTTGGGACTTCTGTGCCCCCATTATATTATAAGCCAATTCCTTATAACACATCTACACACACACACACACACGCACACACATTGGTTCTATACTCTAGAGAATCCTGACAAATACACATAGTTATCAAATGAGAGCTATCATTTCTTATTAAGGCTGAGAAGCTACTAGTCTGTTAATTAAAATTGTGGTCATCTATCACAATATGGTTTTTTAAATAGAAATAAAATGCAAGTGCTGAGAAAACAAGATTATTTATATGATGTTTTCAAATTGTCCTACAAAATTACTGCATTCTTAGTCATCCTCTTGTGCTTAATTAGAATTTAAGTTCTCTGAGAGCAAGAGTTATGATGCATAGATCTCAGCAGGTAGTAAATCACTACCTTTGGACTAATTACTTAATTGTGCCATTGTGGAGTTTATATCCAGAGAAAATCTGTCTCAGGAAACAAGGAAATGAAGATTATTCCTCAAGCTGAATTTAAGGAGTACTGATATAGGTAACTATACTTGGTGGTACAGAAATGCCTCATTGGTATTACACAACTTAGTTTACAATGCATCAAGAATTCTTCCTCTAAAGAAAAGTTAAGTTTCTTCAGATTCATCTAAGAAGTAAAAATCTAATTTTAAAACACCAAAGAGAAATGGTTCAGTAGCTGTTTTGGTTTCCTACGGATGGCATAGAAGGCTGTGGTCACACTATGAAACCTGACTTCCTTCAGCTAGGCAGCTTTCTCTGTACCACGTAAGCTGAAGCTCTAACACCTGCAGAGACAGGCTGGCAAAACTAAATAATACACCAGGATGTCTGTGGGGAGCCACACACCCTATGAAGACCAAGAGAGTTTTCATTTCTCAGAAACTAGTTTCCCCAGTCACTCACACATCAACTTCTGTAATCAAAGGTGAATGCTTAAAGATTTACACAGCAGTAGAATGCAATGCAGTACCTTCCTTTTGATGTCTCTAGTCTGCAAAGAAAAAAAGTTCCAAGATCAGGAATCTAAGGTCCTTAACTGTAGCATTTGGAGAAGTGAATCTATGTCATAAAGTATGTGTCTCAATTTCTGTTTGTATTGTCTCTCTCTAGGGAAGTGTGTACAATAGTTTTCCTTTTTTTAAGGGGTGAATTTAGAATCTGGTAAATGCAGAATCTGGTGATCGTGTGCCTTCTGTGTCTATGACGATGATATCCAAGAAAAAGAAAGTAGCATTAAGATTATGCATGACTGGTTGTGTCACCAGCAAGTAGTCACATATAAGTCCTCACAGAGGTCCCTGATGTTTTTTACATAATTGAGAAAGAGGCTCCTTTGGAAGACAGGAATGGGGTGGGTGGGGCGGGGCATGTCTGAGTGTGGTGCTTTTCCTATGGGGAAATTGCAAGAAGCCCTTTCCATGTGACATTGACATATACCACTCTTTTGTGTTTATTGAGAATTTTTAAAAAAGAATGTATATATGAGATACTCTTAACTCTGGGAAACAAACTGAGGGTTGCAGAAGGGGAGGTGGGTGGGGGATGGGGTAACTGGGTGATGGGCATTAAGAAGGGCATGTGATGTGATGAGTACTGGGTATTATACGCAACTGATGAATCACAGAACACTACATCTGAAACTAATGATGTATTATATTTTGGCTAATTGAATTTAAATTAAAAAAAAAGAATGTCAGTAAGCATATACTTTTAAGAGTTGACAGTAGGGAATTTAAATATTTTAATCACTATAGAATGCGTCTAGTGAGCAAACAATACCATTTCAGCCTTAACAACTATAAATAGCTTTTCCCTTTTATTTAGTCCTCCATAAGTCTTTCAATTGATATTGATGAATCTACATCCCTGTTATGTTTATAGACTTTGCTTATGAGATGTCAAGATGTTGTTGGAAGTGGTTTGGTGATAGAAGTCCATAAAAAATTATTAATAATTTGCACTTAAGTGAAGCAATTATCAATAAAATAGCTAATTTGCCTAGAGATCTTTGTTTTTAACTTTGTATTTACTTACTTCATTTGCCTTAATTTATCTGTCCTTATGTCCTAAATAGAAGCCAACAGGGCCTTCATTCAGGGCCAACTTTGCATGCATGTGTTGGTCTCTTATACCCCAAGTGCCTTTGGGGGGTACCCAATAAGTAATCACTTTCAGAAAAAATCAATCCATAGCACTTGTTGGAAATTATAAAATCTTGGAAGCAGCCATCATTAATGTGTGCTCCAAGTGTTGGAAACAAAGAGTGATCCATAGAGTATTGCTCTTCAGTGTGCTGAACTTTGAGCCTTTCATTTGTTTCCCTGAATCCAGCACACTGTGCGGGGTGTAAAGTAAATGCTTAACAGATGTTTTTATAGGCTGTATTAAATCTGCATTAAGGCTTTAGTAAATGGTTGTTGTAGGAAACATAGTACAGAGGTTGGAGGCTATACATCACAGGAGAGGAAATTCATATGTAAATTTTTCGAGGGTATTCAGAAACTTGTGAAGTAAACCTCACCAGGAAATTTCTCAGTGCAAAGGATAATTAAAACAAATGAGGAATTCCTAAGTAAATAAAATATTTAAAGGGAGATTTATGATTTTGTTTTAACAAGTTTTTACAACCAGTTTTATTTTATTGTTTTATTTACTCTTAATTCCTAGAACAATATTATTTTATTTTACTTTTGCTTTCAGCATCCATTACATTACACTAAGTTTAATTATGGCATCTGTGATGTAGTCATTGTACATTTCTAGGAATCATGAAGCCAATCACAGGCAGTCTTGACTAAGTGCATTGCACAATAGTTGTTTCTCTCTCTCTGGTTATTTGGAAGATGACAAGAGTGAATTGGTAATGATCTAATGGGATAATTTCATGTGATGAGTTTTACAATGTTAATAATAAATTTAAGGTTTGGCCCATTTAGTCTGAAGTAAAAAACTTAATAAGAATGTTAAGAATTTGCAAATAAAACAGTAAGTTGGTTCATGCATTAGATTCAATGGAACTTCTTGGAGTGGTGGGGGGTGGGCAGGATGGGGTGGCTGGGTGATAGACATTGGGGAGGGTATGTGCTATGGTGAGCGCTGTGAGTTGTGCAAGACTGTTGAATCACAGATCTGTACTTCTGAAACAAATAATGCAATATATGTTAAGAAAAAAAAAGAAGTTAACAGGAGGGGAAGAATGAAGGGGAGTAAGTCGGAGGGGGACATGAACCATGAGAGACGATGGACTCTGAAAAACAAACTGAGGGTTCTAGAGGGGAGGGGGTAGGGAGATGGGTTAGCCTGGTGATGGGTATTAAAGAGGGCACGTTCTGCATGGAGCACTGGGTGTTACGCACAAACAATGAATCATGGAACACCACATCAAAAACTAATGATGTAATGTATGGTGATTAACATAACAATTAAAAAATTAAAAAAAAAAGACTAGATTCAGTGGAACTTAAGATAAATGAAAAGAATGGACTCTGGATCATAAAAAGCTGAACAATACCATAATTTCTTTAAAGTCCAGGAAAATATCACAGGGACATCAATGACAAGCTTGTAGTTACCTCAGTAGACCAGAAAAGGGGTTTAAATAAATAGCAAAATAAAATAGACTGTTCTATTAAATAGGAAAAACGAACATCCCTCCACACCCACCATAACTGGCCAGTGAGTTAATTATGTATGTTTTTAAAACCAAACATCAAATAATCTTTTTGACTAAACATTAAGATTTAATACTTTATTATACCTTGAATTGATTGTTTAGCTAAATTAACTAAATAAAACTATTATTCTTTGAATCTTCAAATTAATCCAAGAATTACTAAATTCTTAATGACATTTCCCTAAGAGATTATTAATCTTAACTATTGGTATGATGTTTGGGAAAAATAATAAGGCTATCGATAGGAAGTGCTTTATTTTAAAAAGATAAATTGATAACTATATATCCAGAATAGCTTAAAAATCATTCCAGTAGGCAGAGAAAAGAATTTATAGAGTTTTCTACAAAGTACCTAATTTCTCCAGTCTGAATGTTCTTGATCATTTTTCTCAAAATATACTACTGCTCCTCAAATATCTGCTAACCTTTCTGTCAGTTATGTTCTTATGAGGTAGGCCACATATAATTTTCTATGCAGCTTTTGCAATTCACAGTAAAAGCTCATATTTTGAATGGTCTTAGCAATGAAATTTAGTAATTAACTAAGGCACCTAGAATCAAAGCTAGAACCTAGGCACCAGTGTGGGATAGTCCAGAATACTGTCCATTTGGGCCATTTACTGGCTACAATTAATGGAAATAATTTGCCTCAGTTAAAATTGGCATCGAAGGTCATTTTACTTTAATAAAGATAGATGGTGTGAATAAATATGGGTAAAATAAGATACTTAATTATCTTAGTGGGAATTAAAGTATCCAGGGGGAATTAAAGGCAATAATATCAAGGAATTGTCATTACTGAATGCTTACTATGTGATTCTTGGCATTATATACGGGATGGATTATTTTCTCTTCTCCCATCCACTGCATTTCCCACTATCCCTCCCAGCCTTTCCCCTACCTCACCTCACCCTGCCCCCCTACACCAACCTGCCTGCAAACAATCTGAAACCAAGTCCACAGAGTAGAGGCATAACCTAAGGCTAGGAAAAAACAAGCCTTATTTTATCTTGGTAAATATTTTTTTGGCATTTACCAAAGTTTATTAATTGTCAAGCTTTGTTTATTAATTATAAGATTGATAATAAATTATTGTCATTTAACAGATGTATAAATTAAGACTGTAAAAGAAAAAAACTCAGATTTTTTCTCCTCCCGTGTAGGAAAAAAAACAGTTCTTCCCTACTATGTTTCTTTCCTGTGAGTCCCCGTCACTACTCACATAGAACACTACTGACATTTCTTGTCACCATATGTGTGGAGGTTTTTTCCCAGACCAACAAGTTATTCTCTGTGACACCAGGTGCATGTCCTGTAATTTAAGTCAATTCTAACACCTGGACATACTGTCAGATCCCACAGGTTAAGGGCTCAGTCTCACAAAACTGCTCCCAATCCCACTTCAGATTCCAGTTCTAAACCCAGATTACCTATGATTATGTCCTATTTGGCTACAGATTGGAGGTTTCCACAACCCTCTCTTCAGGTTCAGTTAATTTGCTAGAGTGGCTCACAGAACTTAGGGAAACACTTATGTTTACCAGTTTATTAAAGGATGTGACAAAGGACACAGAGGAACATCCAGGTGGAAGAGATGCATAGGGTGAGTATACGGGAAGGGGTCGGAGCTTCCGTGCTCTCTCCCGGCATGCCACTCCCCTAGCACCACCAAGAGTTCACAAATTCAAAAGCTCTTCAAATCCCCTGCTTTTGAGATTTTATGGAGGGTTCCTCAAATAGGCATAATCAAACATTAGCTCCATTTCCAGCCTCTCTCCCCTCTCAGGAAGATTGGGGCAGGGGCGGCTCTGAAAATTGCTTGGTCTTTCTGATGACTAGCTCTCATCTAGGAGTCACCCATGAGCCCACCTAGAGTCACTTCATTGAACAAAAGATGCCCCTATTGCTCTTATCATTTAGAGTTTACAAGAGTTCTAGGAGCTCTGTGACAGGAACTGGGGGCAGAGACAAACATATATTTTCTATTATCTAAACGAGATATAAAGAGGTTAATAACTAGCCCATATTTATAAAGCTCAGATTTATACATCCTTCTCTCACATGATGAGAGAAATAATCATGGAGATGGCCTAAAAGATTCCAGCTCTTATCATAATACATATCTTCTCCATCTATGATGGGGTTATGTCCCAATAAACTCATTATAAGTTGAAATATCATAAATCAAAAATGTATTTATTTTTTAAAGATTTTATTCATCTATTTATTTTAGAGATGGGTGGGTGGAGGAGCAGAGGGAGAGGGACAAGTAGACACCACGCCAAGTGCAACATGGGGCTCGATCCCAGGACCCTGAGATCATGACCTGAGCAGAAACAAGAGTTGACACTTAACCGACTGAACCACCCAGGTGCCCCCCAAAATGCATTTAATACACCTAACCTACTAAACATCATAGCTTAGCTTAGCCTACCTTAAACATGCTCAGAACACTTATATTAGCTTACAGTTGGGCAACATCATCTCACACAAAGCTTATACTATAATAAAGTATCGATACCTCATATAATATATTGAATACTATACTGAAAGTGAAAAACAGAATGGTTATGTGGGTACAGAATGGTTATAAGTTTATCAGTTGTTTACCCTCGTGATCACATGGCTGACTGGGAGCTGGGGCTGCTGCCCCTGCCCAACAACACAAGACAGGATTGTACTGCCTATCATTAGCTCAAGAAAAGATCAAAACTCAAAATTTGAATATGGTTTCTACTGAATGCATAAGGCTTTCATACCACCATAAAGTTGAAAAATCATTAAGTTCAAGCTTGTTAAGTTGGGGACCATTTGTACAAAAATCCTTTCCATTGAGATGTTGACACTTCCGAAAGGAACCCTAAGGTTTAGGGACAGCAAGGAAGAAAAGAAAATTGAAAAGAAAATAAAACTGTTTTATAAGGTTATTAACCTCATTTAACATTAAAACTACCAATAAGGTGTCACTAACATAATTTACAGATAGATAAATATCCTAAGATTCATAGACATTAATTTATTTCTTCAAAGTCAAATAACACTTAAATGGAATTGGATAGATTTGAACCCTGATTTTGGTAAAGCTTATACATTTACCTACTATCTAATAAAAGTGCTTTACAAAAATACAGTAAAAAAAATTGGAAATGGGAGAAGTGATCCCAGAACATCATTTCAGTGGCATGCTGGGCATTGTCAAGCTGACTCTATGATTTTTCTGGTTCTACAGGGGTGTGCACCATTGACTGTCATTCTCTCGACCAGGCTATCTTATGCTCTGTAGGGGTAGATGTAAAATTATAGAAAAAGGACAGTAAAGCAAATGAGTCTTGTCCATAACAATACAAATAAATATCGTGTGATATAGATACAATTGATTTCTGCCCTATGGAAAAGAAATGTTCAAGTATTACATTTTATTGCTCCATAGGAGCAGTCATCAAACTCTGGCCTATAGGCCAATTCCAGGCTGCAGACTGTTTTTAAAATGGCCTGTGAGCTAAGAATGGTTTTTAAATTCCTAATGAGTTGCTAAATCCCTCACCCACATACACACACATTAAAGAAGAATAAGAGTATGTGATCAAGACAGCATGTAGCCTGAAAAGCCTAAAATATTTGTTATTTAGCCCTTACGGAAGAAGTTCACTGACCTCTACATTTCTTTACAAACTCATTTCAGCATTTCTGTTTATGTATTATATAAATATAGAATATATATACACATATAATCCATGCATATATAATACATAAATATATAGTATATATGCATACCAACATGTGCGTGTGTCTTCTTCAAATTCTCCTTTGATCCAGTTAGAACATCTTATTGGTTTCTTCATTAACTAATGTAAGAAAATCTTTGTATTCATTTTGTATTTTTATAAGTTATGATTTTCCTTTTATTAAAATTAAAATTTAGCAAATCTATGCACTATTTTTAGTTTCTATAATTTATTCAAATCAATAGTAGAAATTGTATAGAAATTCTTACTCAAACTAAAAGGACCTCATTAATTAATATATTACAGAAAATCTAAGAAAAGTGATTTAATTTGCTTCTCAGCATTTTCATGATATGATTCTTTTTAATGAAAACTAATTATATTAGGCAATTCTCCTGTTAATCTACTTCCATTGATGAACAACAAAATGTAATTTTAAAATCAATAATCTGAATCTTGGCAAGTTAGTGTTTATTGAGTGAAAACCAAATATATAATTAATTTAATTTACAAATTAGGAATAAAAATGAACTTAGGAAATTATTAGTCTTAATTTTTAAAAATGTTTCCCTGTGTATGTATTACATTTATCAAAAAAATATTCCATATGGGTAGATAGTAGTTGCATACTTTAGTCTGTTTATTATAACCTTTAATTGATTTGAAAGAGAGTGATTGCTGAATTTGTATTTAATGTTACTCTTCACTGGTAATTCTTTTTGCCAAAAAGTGAAAGAACGAAAAGAAACCACACATTAAATTCAGTTACTATATGTAAGGTCACGATTTACTGCTCATCCAAATAAAACCTGTGTCATCTATTGCCTAAGTCAATGCTGGCCGTTTATATAATGGTGAACTCATCAATGATCATTTGGGCAGGAACCCAGGATTTTTGCATTATATTAACCTGATGGCCTTTGAAATTTGAAAAAGAAGTGAAATAACAGTATTAGATTTTTCAATTCCCTTTCATAATGCTTAAGACAAATACACAAAATCTTGATAAATTATTACTAAAATGAATTAATTATAAACCTTTAGTCTGAGTATCCAAGTATTTTTTAATTCTATTGATGAAATTGGTATATTGTAAAATATACAACATATCTCCAAAACTTAGTAGCATATTCTAATATTATTCTCTGTTCTATAAATTGTCATCTCTCACGTACCATATTTGTTTTAGAACCCAATTGCTTTCTGCAAGCAGAAATTTCTTTTTAGCTTAGATTATATTTTTAACATTGTTTGTGTTGAAGTCAAAGGTAAAATGAAATAGCTTTCCTGCAAAGTAACTAAAGACTGAAGATCATGAAAACACAACAAATTAGAAAAGTTGTAAGGATTTGTTCAGATCCTCAATGAGGTATCCATAGGGGCCAAGGGAACTAACAATGATCTAGGAAAAAAATTAACACAAACAGCATCAAAACACTCCTTAAGAGAGAAGCTAGCAAAATATCGATTGTTATGTTTGCCCGTGTTGTAGCGTATACTCTTGAAACACACAAAATCCTACTGTAGGGCACTCTTATACATTTATAATTTGGAACCTGAGTACTGACATAAAGTACTGAGAGTTTTCCTAATTTATGTAGAAAAGTGTTTCTCATCCAACAGACAAAATTCAAGGGAATTCTATATGTGAGGAGAAAGTATCAGTGTGGGAGATTGAGTGGTTGTCAGAGACACAAACTTCTAAGTATTCTATAAATTGTGGATCTCAGGTTGGACATTTCCTCCATTCAAAGTGTCTTTTAACCTATATGTTGAGATCAAATATTGTGACCAAAGAATTAAAATTGAAGAAGGGAGTTCAGAAGTCGCCCTGGTGGTGCTGCTTTGCCTCTGAATATAAAATTAATAAGCAATATGAAAGTTCTCCCCTAAAACTATTTGAAATGTAGTATTTAATTATGGAATGTTCTTTGTTCCAGATGAATGCCTAAAACTAAAATAGTGGAGAGCAGAGTAACAAAAACAAACAAGGAAGAGAAAGAATTAATATGGCACCCTAAATTAAAAATATATAACATATTAATTGAAATTACACTACAGCTGTGGTTCCTGTTTAAAGGATTTCATCTCTTCACTAAATTGGTATTGCATAATGTATAATGAGAGAAAATATACTGCAAAAAATTTTAAAATTATGAAGAACTAATTTTTGGTTCTAGGGCTGTGGATAGCATTCATTTGAAATATTTAGAATGATTTACAACTGCATGATTATTCTCCTAATATCCCATGGAGTACTGGGATTGTAGGTTGAAACTGAGAAAGAGAAATTTAAAGCACTTCCTGACATAGGAAAATATTGGATTACAAGAATAGTCTTGCAGGAAAAGTGAGTGATAGAAGCTTAATCACCAGGGACATACAAAAGTCAACAGTATTAAAATATTAGAAGGTTTATTTTAGGAAGCAATTTTCCCCTGCTGGGGTGTGTATGTGGACTAGATTGCTTACTTGATCTTTCCTCATCTCTGCTGTCCATTTTCATGCCTAAATTTGAGTACATGAGGCAACATCCTTAACATTTGAGATTACATTATTGATCTGATGTTTCCTGACTCTGATATTTGCCCACCCAAGAAAAATACGAAAACAATTTTAATTGTTTCTCTTGATAGCTGCCCAGTTAAACTACATCCTTTACCTGATGCTCACCACCCTTTCAAGTTAGAAAATTATTCATAATAATCTGTGACCAAACACAGAACACCATTATATTGAACAGAATTTACTTTAGTGAATGGTTCTACATGGGAAACTTTTCAGATACTGTGTGAGTTCATTAAGGCAATTATGCCTTAAGTTCTGGAAAGACACGACTGGCTTGGTCATGGTTAGTGTTAGCGATTTCCTGTGGTGTGGTGTTTATGATAGTAGCATAAGCCCAGCATGAAGTTACATTTGCCTGGGGGCAATTGTAACTTAAGTGCTTGCTTTTTTGACATTTGTTCATATTCTTTAGGAAGAAAATGTATTTTTGTTGGTTTGTTTGACCAATCTTTACTTAAAAAAAAAAAAAAAGACAGTAGAACCTATATGGCTTAGAAATGTATGTTACAAATGTGGTTGCCAGGGGAAGTAGAATCCTGCTGTGTTTGGACAAAGCAGCCTGTTATTTTGTACAACATGCTCCTGATGTTGAGATGATTTAGATTTTCCTTTTCCTTAAGGAGTTGTATTCTCCAAATTGGTATTTCTCTTCCTTAAGTCAAGAAGTCATGAATAAATGATACTGCTTTGAGATCCAAGAAAATGATAAAGGTCTGTTTACTGCTACAGGATAGGAATCTTTCAATGTTTATCTCATCAAGGGCCATTAGGCCCAGAAGGTAATCCTTGCATATTAGTTGTACCTAATTGAGTTGTATTTTTTGAATTTTTTTTCAACAAGAAAGGATAGCTCTTGTTCTCTGGTCTTTGTATAAAACTTTGGATTTTATAATGAAAACCTTACCATTTATAGTGACATTTCTGTCAAAGACGTCATGTGTATACTAACAGCAGTGCATACAGATTAGAAGAATCTCCTCAATAAGACCAAATGGGAAGAACTTAACAGCCATTGGCTCTGCCTCTGACAATTTGTACATGTGGAACAGATGGGGGCTTTAGGTACTGTTCATTCTACTTTTGTTCAGTTATAGTTAGTTTGAGGGTTGTCTAAATCCTGATAGGTCTGCTTTTCTCATATGTCACAAAATACTGTCAATTCATATAAATATATGTCTTTTTTAGGACAGTAATATTGTTACACTGATGTCTAGAATAAACGGTCTGCTAGTTTAAAGTTTTGATTCAAGAGTCTAAAACTGGAAAGCAAGATTGTTTTGTTTTTGTTTTTCCCTTCTGAAAGTGATTTCACACAATTTGTCTGGACATTTCTGAGTTCTAAATACCAAGCATAGTAAGGGAGACATTTGGTGATATCAGATGTCATTCTTTATTTACATGCATTGTCTAATCGTAAGTTGGATAAGAATACATCAATTTTTGTGGATCTTTTCCTTGGCAAAGTTGAACGTACTAAACAGAACAGCGAAGCTTTAAATAAGCCCTGAGACATACTTACAATCTCTGTACTTAAAAGATTATGCATTGTGAATCTTTTGATAGGGGCCAAAATTAAGTAACCGTGAATTATTCAGTGACAGGCTGAAGGATCCAAGTGTAGATTGGTTCAGGATCCTATTTATTAAAGCTAAACCAATAAGAAGGTTTGGCAGTGTGCCTCCTTCCTCTGTTTGTGGGTTGTGACTTTTTGAGCACTCTGAACCATGTACTGCCCTTCTGCAATGGCTATTTGTGGTGCGCTGGAGAGTAGCTCACTGAGAAAAGCAGCATAGTCCTGGAAACTTTGAGCTTTTGGACTGGACCCAGGGAAATCCCTGGGAAATAACAAAGTATCATTGTTTATCTATGGGAAAGAGACTTATTTATAACAGATTTAAAGGACTTAATCCATTTTGCAAAGCATAATTAAGTAGAATAAACATAAAACTGTAAAACAGAATAATAAGTAAGTAACAGATTCAGTACTAGTAGAGTTGTATGCTGGTAACCTTCCTTTGGGGTAAAGGTACTTTACCAGATATCTATCAGGTAAGGCACAGTCCATGTAGTCAGACAGATTTGGGTTGAATCCTATTTGGCGACTTTCTAGTTGTGTTGGCCTGGGCAATTTGCATAACCTCTCTGAATCTCAGAGAGTGCTTAGGTACTATTATTGTTCGTGGGAAAAAAAAAAAAAGATACTGCTAATAGTTACCGAAATGATTCTACCCCTTTCCTCACAGATACACGATCATTTCTTGTCTGGTTATTCTGAGTGCTATTGTCCTCCTTCAGAACAGTTTAAGGCAGTGTGTGTGACTGCTCCTTCTTCCATGTTCCCCATAATCTCTTTCCTTTGATTTTCACTGATAAAGTCCACTGTCTATAGTACTTCCTGAAGCAGATTTCTAAACTAAACATCTACATTTAAGTCCTTGCAGCTCAACACCCACTTGAATTTAAGGCTTTTCTAATCTAATCTATTCATGTATTGATAAATTCGATTAATATTTTATTTAAGGGTGTGCAAAATTTTATACAAAGTGCCATAAAAACTATAAACAGACATGAGCCATGGCTTTTACTTGAAAGAATGTATAATAAAGATGTATTTATTTATTTATTTGAGAGAGAATGGGAGAGAGGAGAGAGAGAGAGAGAGAGAGAATGTGTGTGTGTGTGTGTGTGTGTGTGTGTGTGTGTGTGCATGCGCAGAAGCAGGAGAGGGGCTGGGGGAGAGGGAGAGAAGCAGACTCCCTGCTGAGCACAGAGCCCAACTTGAGGATCCATCCCAGGACCCTGAGATCATGATCTGAATCAAAATCAAGAGTCGGGCACTCAACTGACTGAGCCACCCAGGGACCCCCAAGAATGTATAATAAAGTAAAAGTAAAAAAAAAAAAAAAAAAAGCATGTGAGAATTAGAACTACAAAGTAAGATTTGATAAAAATGTATATAAGTATTTAATATAATAGTAATAATAATAATGATAGCTAATGTCTAGTGCTAGTTCACTCCCTGCTTATATTTTTCTAAAGTCTTTGTATTAACTCATGAAATTCTACCTGTAACTTGATGAAATTGATACTGTTATAATCCTCATTTGACAAATGAAGAAACTGAGGCACAGAGAGTTTAAATAATTTTCTCAAGGTACAATAGTCCCTTAGGAGAAGTGCTGGGTGTCTTGGTTCCAGTCAGGCTCTTGTCCACACACTGGATCCCAATGCAGTATGCCCACTCAAGGAGCACCATGCGAAAGTGGAATTGGCTTGGTATCTGTATCTTAAAACTTTTTATTTAGCTGCAATATGAGAAAAGAGCTCTTAATTTCAACTGGATTGTTCAGGTAACATTTCTTGGAGAAGGTAACTTCTAAAAAAATCACTGAAAGAGCAGATGGAATTTTTTTGGTAGTATTCAATTTTCCTGACAATAAAAGTGATACAAGCACACTGCAGAAATTTTAGAATATACTAAAAAGCCCATGGAAGAAAATAAAAATCACTCATAATATCTATACTCAGAGTTAATAACCGTTAACATTTTGTATATATCCTCTGGGTGGGTGAAGGGGTAATTTTTCTTCTTTATCATGCTATGATGTATTTTTCAAATGTTTCCAAAGAAAGAGTTATGTCTATAATAAGAAAGAGACAAAAATAGCACAATACTTTAAAAATATATTTTCACCCATTAAGTCCACTTTTAGAAGATTTCCATAGGAAGAAATCAGGAAGGTATTTACACATATATATGTAAATATATATATATATAATCTATTTCAAATATATATTCTCTTTTTCTATTTTTTAAAATGTGATTATAATATTATTTTATAACCCCTCACAAATTTGTTGGTATAATAAATATCTTACCATGTCACTACATGTTTTTCTATGACCCAATATTAATAGATTTATTGTATATTTTTAGCCAGTAATATGTTTTTAGACATTTAAATAGAGTGGCAGAGAAGCTGTCTACAAAGGCTGAACTCCCTTCCCATGATGTTGAGATGTTGCTGAGAAGTGGCTGATCAGCCTGGGACTCCAATTCCCAGCATTCCTCTGAATCTTGGACCACGTGGCTGTTTTCTGTTAAAGTAGAAGTGGACAGAAATGATATGCGCCACTTACAGCACTGATCTTTAATGGACTCCTTCCCCTTCCCTCCTCTTCTATTTGTCTTTCCCTGTCTACAGAGAACAAAAGACTCCCAAGACATAAGGTATGACATGACACATAATAACAGGGTCTGGAAGGTGCCCACCAAACATCCTCAGTGAACCTGAGCAAGTAATAACTTTTGTTGTAATTCCCTAAAATTTGGGAGTTCTTGTGTTACCTTGTCTATTACAGATAGTTTCCCAATTTTTGTTCTCTTAAATAAAAGTCTAAAAAATATTTCATGGATTTTTTTTCCTTTTATTTTTTAAAGTTTTTATTTAAATTCTAGTTAGTTAACATAGTGTAATATTAGTTTCAGGGGTACAATTTAGTGAATCAACACTTGCATACAACACCCAGTGCTCATCACAACAAGTGCACTCCTTAATATTTCATGGATTTTTTTTTTCTTTTAAACTACAAAAGCAATATATCCTCCTTGCAAAATGCCTGGTAACATAGAGATGTACCAAGAAATAACCAACTTTTTTTCCTTCCTCTTGCTTCTTTCTCCCTTTTCTCCCACCAAATTCTCTCTCCTATCCTCTCCAAGTGTCCTATGATTAATATTTGGTGTATACCTTTCCATACTTTTTTTTAAAGATTTATTTATTTATTTGAGAGAGAGAGGAGGGGCAGAGGGAGAGGGAGAGAGAATTTCAAGCAGACTCCCCACTGAGTGCGGAGTCTGATACAGGGCTCCATCCCACAACCCTGAGACCATGACCTGAGCTGAAATCAAGAGTCGGACACTTAACCAACTGAGCCACCCAGGCACCTCCACACCTTCTTTATGCTCATTTAGAATGTATATAAGCATAAATACCTAATACATTTATTCATAACTTTTTCCTAATTTTTACAACATAAAAACAAATTTAAAATCTGCAGAAAAAAAATTAAGTTGCAGAGTATTAAGTATAGGTTCATTTTTTCACAAAAAAGGAAAAAGAAAAGCCTAGCATTTTAAATATACATTCTTATTAAGCAATAATTTTATACATTTCTGAAGTGTATTTTATTAGGATAAAAGATCAGAAATGGGGGCGCCTGGGTGGTTCAGTCAGTTAAGCATCTGCCTTCGGCTCAGGTCATGATCCCAGGGTCCTGGGATGAAGCTCCATGTCGGGCTCTTTGCTCAGCAGGGGAGCCTGCTTCTCCCTTTCCCTCTGCCTACCACCCCCCTGCTTGTATGCTCTCTCTGTCTCTGTTAAGTAAATAAATAAAATCTTAAAAAAAAAAAAGATCAGAAATGGAATCAATGGGTGAAAGTATACTCACAATTTCAAATGTGTTGATCTACATTGCAAAATTGCCCTACAAATTTTGCTCTTTAGCAATGTCGGAGCTGCTTTTGTTACTTGTAATGTGCTATATTTAATATCCTCACAGAATTGTTAGTTTCCTTATATCAATTCTTTAATTCAGCTAATTTCCGTTTCATTTCAATGTGTTATCTTGTAATTACTTTTTTTTAATTTCAGAGAATCTTTATTTTTGTTATTTTATTGGGAACATAGTTTGAGCTTCAATTATGTATCAGCAATTTTTAATTATACAAGACTATCTTGATATTTTTTTTTAATGTGGAATATTCTTTTCACTGTCCTTAAAGGTTTTCGTTTTATTTATTTCTTGGTTGGCCGATTAACATGGCTTTGTTTCTCTCCTTGTTTGTCCTTGATTCTTGACTTGATATTTGCCCTTAAGTAGTGTATGTCAAATGTTTCTGAGGCTCTAATGAACCCCTGGGTGATATATAAGCCTCCTATCAGAACTGAGGCTCTACATGGGCTAGATAAGTTTGTATAACGTGATCATAGATGCCTGAGAAGTGTGTGGGGTGCATATGGACACTTGCCATCCTAGTGGCAGACTCTCTTCTCTTCTTTCAAAGAATCAAGAGCACAAATAAAATCATCTAAGTAGTAAAACAGGGCATATTTGGTTACAAATCCAGGTTGCCAAGGGGAATATTGAGAGATAAGCTGAAGGTGAAGGCAGATGTAGAGAGCCTTGAAGTTGACAGAGAAATAATAACTAACATTTGTATTCTGCTTTACGGTTTTCATAGGCTTTGACATGCACTATTTCTTTATGCTTATAGTAGCTCTGAGAAATAGATATTACCTTTGCTTTTCCAATAAGCCTCAGAAAGTTTACGTCCTGTGCCCAGGTCATTCAACTAGTAGATAGAAAAGCCAGGAATTAATCCTGAGCCTTTCTGGTTCTAGAGCCAATGTTCCACTGCACTCTACCATGTCAAAGAGAATTAAAATCAAAGATTCATTTTGTACAGTTCATAATCCATTGGTGGTGTGCTTGAAAAACAATAGAGAGAAGATACTAAAGAAGCTCCTTCCTTCTAATCAGGATGTTGCAAACATATATCATAACATAGCAATGCGAGCATGGGCTCCGGAGCCAGAATCCTTAGGTTTTGACACTCATCCATTACTTCCAAGCTAATTTTGGACAAGGTACTTCACTTTTTTGAGCCTTAGTTCCTCATATTTAAAGTGTTTACCTCATATAGTTATTTTTATTTTTTTTTTACATTTTTTATAGTTATGTTAATCACCATACATTACATCATTAGTTCTTGATGTAGTGTTCCATGATTCATTGTTTGTGCATAACACCCAGTGCTCCACGCAGAACATGCCCTCTTTAATACCCATCACCAGGCTAACGCATCTCCCCACCCCTCTCCCCTCTAGAACCCTCAGTTTGTTTTTCACAGTCCATCGTCTTTCTTGGTTCGTCTCCCCCTCCGACTTACTCCCCTTCATTCTTCCCCTCCTGCTATCTTCTTCTTTTTTTTTTTCTTAACATGTATTGCATTATTTGTTTCAGAAGTACAGATCTGTGATTCAACAGTCTTGCACAATTCACAGCGCTCACCATAGCACATACCCTACCCAATGTCTATCACCCAGCCACCCTATCCCTCCTACCCCCCACCACTCCAGCAACCCTCAGTTTGTTTCCTGAGATTAAGAATTCCTCATATCAGTGAGTTCATATGATACATGTCTTTCTCTGATTGACTTATTTCGCTCAGCATAACACCCTCTAGTTCTATCCACGTCATTGCAAATGGCAAGATCTCATTCCTTTTGATGGCTGCATAATATTCCATTGTGTATATATACCACAATTTCTTTATCCATTCCTCTGTTGATGGACATCTTCGCTCTTTCCACAGTTTGGCTATTGTGGACATTGCTGCTACAAACATTGGGGGGCACATACCCCTTCGGATCCCTACATTTGTATCTTTGTGGTAAATACCCAGTAGTGCAGTTGCTGGATCATATGGTAGCTTTATTTTCAACTGTTTGAGGAACCTCCATACTGTTTTCCAGAGTGGTTGCACCAGCTTGCATTCTCACCAACAGCGAAGGACGGTTCCCCTTTCTCCGCATCCCCACCAACGTCTGTCGTTTCCTGACTTGTTAATTTTAGCCATTCTGACTGGTGTGAGGTGGTATCTCATTGAGGTTTTGATTTGGATTTCCCTGATGCCCAGCGATGTTGAGCACTTTTTCATGTGTCTGTTGGCCATTTGAATGTCTTCTTTGGAAAAATGTCTGTTCATGTCTTCTGCCCATTTCTTGATCGGATCATTTGTTCTTTGGATGTTGAGTTTGATAAGTTCTTTATAGATTTTGGATACTAGCCCTTTATCTGATATGTCATTTGCAAATATTTTCTCCCATTCTGTAGGTTCTCTTTTGGTTTTGTGGACTGTTTCTTTTGCTGTGCAAAAGCTTTTTATCTTGATGAAGTCCCAATAGTTCATTTTTGCCCTTGCTTCCCTTGCCTTTGGGATGTTTCTAGGAAGAAGTTGCTGCAGCTGAGGTCGAAGAGGTTGCTACCTGTGTTCTCCTTTAGGATTTTGATGGACTCCTGTTTCACGTTTAGGTCTTTCAACCATTTGGAGTCTATTTTTGTGTGTGGTGTAAGGAAATGGTCCAGTTTCATTCTTCTGCATGTGGCTGTCCAATTTTCCCAACACCATTTGTTGAAGAGACTGTCTTTTTTCCATTGGACATTCTTTCCTGCTTTGTCAAAGATGAGTTGACCATAGAGTTGAGGGTCCATTTCTGGGCTCTTGATTCTGTTTCATTCATCTGTGTGTCTGTTTTTGTGCCAGTACCATACTGTCTTGATGCTGACAGCTTTGTAATAGAGCTGGAAGTCAGGAATTGTGATGCCGCCAGCTTTGCTTTTTTTTTTCAATATTCCTCTGGCTATTCGAGGTCTCTTCTGGTTCCATACAAATTTTAGGATTATTTGTTCCATTTCTTTGAAAAAAGTGGATGGTATTTTGATGAGGATTGCATTGAATGTGTAGACTGCTCTAGGTAGCATTGACATCACACAAAAGTCAAATACTTTTTCTGCATCTACTGAGAGGATCATATGATTCTTGTCCTTTCTTTTGTTAATGTATTGTATCACGTTGATTGATTTGCGGTTGTTGAACCAACCTTGCAGCCCAGGGATAAATCCCACTTGGTCATGGTAAATAATCCCTTTAAGGTACTGTTGGATCCTATTGGCTTCACAATGTTTCTTCACAATGTTTGTTCTTCCAATCCATGAGCATGGAACGTTTTTCCATTTCTTTGTGTCTTCTTCAATTTCTTTCATGAGTATTTTATCGTTTTCTGAGTACAGATCCTTTGCCTCTTTGGTTAAATTTATTCCTAGGTATCTTATGGTTTTGGGTGCAATTGTAAATGGGATAGACTCCTTGATTTGTCTCTCTCCTGTCATGTTGTTGGTGTATAGGAATGCCACTGAATTCTGTGCATTGATTTTATATCCTGCTACTTTACTGAATTCCTGTATAAGTTCTAGCAGTTTTGGGGTGGAGTCTTTTGGATTTTCCACATACAGTATCATATCATCTGCAAAGAGTGAGAGTTTGACTTCCTCTTTGCCGATTTGGATGCCTTTGATTTCTTTTTGTTGTCTGATTGCTGTGGCTAGGACTTCTAATACTATGTTGAATTGCAGTGGTGATAGTGGACATCCCTGCCGTGTTCCTGACCTTAGGGGGCAAGCTCTCAGCTTTTCCCCATTGAGAGTGATATTCACTGTAGGTTTATCATAGATGGCTTTTATGATATTGAGGTATGTACCCTTTATCGCTATACTCTGAAGAGTTTTGATCAAGAAAGGATGCTGTACTTTGTCAAATACTTTTTCTGCATCTACTGAGAGGATCATATGATTCTTGTCCTTTCTTTTGTTAATGTATTGTATCACGTTGATTGATTTGCGGATGTTGAACCAACCTTGCAGCCCAGGGATAAATCCCACTTGGTCATGGTAAATAATCCCTTTAAGGTACTGTTGGATCCTATTGGCTAGTATTTTGATGAGAATTTTTGCATCCATGTTCATCAAGGATATTGGTCCATAATTATCCTTTTTGATGGGGTCTTTGTCTGGTTTTGGGATCAAGGTAATGGTGGCCTCATAAAATGAGTTTGGAAGTTTTCCTTCCATTTGTATTTTTTGGAACAGTTTCAGAAGAATAGGTATTAATTCTTTAAATGTTTGGTAGAATTCCCGTGGGAAGCCATCTGGCCCTGGGCTTTTGTTTGTTGGGAGATTTTTGATGACGGCTTCAATTTCCTTAGTGGTTATAGGTCTGTTCAGGTTTTCTATTTCTTCCTGGTTCAATTTGGGTAGCTGATACATCTCTAGGAATGCACCCATTTCTTCCAGTTTATCTAATTTGCTGGCATAGAGTTGCTCATAATATGTTCTTATAATTGTTTGTATTTCTTTGGGGTTAGTTGTGATCTCTCCTCTTTCATTTGTGATTTTGTTGATTTGGGTCATTTCTCTTTTCTTTTTGATAAATCTGGCCAGGGGTTTATCAATCTTGTTAATTCTTTCAAAGAACCAGCTCCTAGTTTTGTTGATCTGTTCTACTGTTCTTTTGGTTTCCACTTCATTGATTTCTGCTCTGATCTTTATTATTTCTCTTCTCCTGCTGGGTTTAGGCTTTATTTGCTGTTTTTTCTCTAGCTCCTTTAGGTGTAGGGTTAGTTTGTATATTTGAGACCTTTCTTGTTTCTTGAGAAAGGCTTGTATTGCTATATACTTCCCTCTCAGGACTGCCTTTGCTGTATCCCAAAGATTTTGAACAGTTGTGTTTTCATTTTCATTGGTTTCCATGAATTTTTTTAATTCTTCTTTAATTTCCTGGTTGACCCATTCATTCTTTAGTAGGATGCTCTTTAGCCTCCATGTATTTGAGTTCTTTCCGAGTTTCCTCTTGTGATTGGGTTCTAGTTTCAAAGCATTGTGTTCTGAAAATATGCAGGGAATAATCCCAATCTTTTGGTACCGGTTGAGACCTGATTTGTGACCTAAGATGTGATCAATTCTGGAGAATGTTCCATGGACACTAGAGAAGAATGTGTATTCCGTTGCTTTGGGATGGAATGTACTGAATATGTCTGTGAAGTCCATTTGGTCCAGTGTGTCATTTAAAGTCTTTATTTCCTTGTTGATCTTTTGCTTAGATGATGTCCATTTCAGTCAGGGGGGTGTTAAAGTCCCTCACTATTATTGTATTGTTGTCAATATGTTTCTTTGCTTTTGTTATTAATTGCCTTATATAATTGGCTGCTCCCATGTTAGGGGCATAGATATTTACAATTGTTAGATCTTCTTGTTGGATAGTCCCTTTAAGTACGATATAGTGTCCTTCTTCATCTCTTATTACAGTCTTTGGTTTAAAATCTAATTTGTCTGATATAAGGATTACCACCCCAGCTTTCTTTTGGTGTCCATGAGCATGGTAAATTGTTTTCCACCCCCTCACTTTCAATCTGGGGGTGTCTTTGGGTCTAAAATGAGTCTCTTGCAGATAGCATATTGATGGGTCTTGTTTTTTAATCCAATCTGATAGCCTGTGTCTTTTGATTGGGGCATTTAGCCCATTTACATTCAGGGTAACTATTGAAAAATAGGAATTTAGTGCCATTGTATTGCCTGTAAGGTGACTGTTACTGTATATTGTCTGTGTTCCTTTCTGATCTATGCTGCTTTTAGGCTCTCTCTTTGCTTAGAGGACCCCTTTCTATATTTCCTGTAGGACTGGTTTTGTGTTTGCAAATTCCTTTAGTTTTTGTTTGTCCTGGAGGCTTTTTATCTCTCCTTCTATTCTCAATGACAGCCTAGCTGGAGATAGTATCCTTGGCTGCATATTTTTCTCGTTTAGTGCTCTGAAGATATGCCAATCCTTTTTGGCCTGCCAGGTCTCTGTGGATAGGTCTGTTGCCAATCTAATGTTTCTACCATTGTAGGTTACATATCTCTTCTCCCGAGCTGCTTTCAGGATTTTCTCTTTGTCTCTGAGACTCGTAAGTTTTACTATTAGATGTCAGGGTTTTGACCTATTTTTATTGATTTTGAGAGGGGTTCTCTCTGCCTCCTGGATTTTGATGCCTGTTTCCTTCCCCACGTTTAGGAAGTTCTCTGCCTTTATTTGCTCCAATATACCTTCTGCCCCTCTCTCTCTTTCTTCTTCTTCTGGGATCCCAATTATTCTAATGTTGTTTCGTGTTATCATATCGCTTATCTCTCGAATTCTGCCCTCGTGATCCTGTAGTTGTTTATCTCTCTTTTTCTCAGGCTCTTTATTTTCCATCATTTGGTCTTCTATATCGCTGATTCTCTCTTCTGCCTCATTTACCCTAGCAGTTAGTGCCCCCATTTTTGATTGCACCTCATGAATAGCCTTTTTGATTTCAACTTGGTTAGATTTTAGTTCTTTTATTTCTCCAGAAAGGGTTTCTCTAATAACTTCCATGCTTTTTTCAAGCCCAGCTAGTATCTTTAAAGTCATGATTCTGAACTCTAGGTCCGACATCGTACTAATGTCTGTATTGAGTAGGTCCCTGGCAGATGGTACTACCTCTTGTTCTTTTTTCTGAGGTGATTTTTTTGTCTTGTCATTTTGTCCAGAGGAGAATAGATGAATGAGACAACAAAATGCTAACAGGTTAACAATGTCCCCAGCAAATATACTCTATACAAATCAGAAAAGACCTGAAAACAGGGGAAAAGAAAGGGAAAGAAAGAAAAAAGAAAGAGAAAAAAAAAGAAAAAGATAAAAACAAACAAAAAAGAACAAAACAAATAAAAACGGAATATGATCAAATATGATCAGGCTAGTGCATAGATCAATGCCACACACTAGATTTTGGGCATATTTTGGTCTGTTAGAAGAAAGTGCCTCCTAAAAATTTAAAGGAAGAAAGACTTATATATGTACAAAATAAGGGTTGATAAATGAAGGGATGGAAGATGACTGTAAAGATGAAAATTATAAAAGATTTTATAAACGGAATTGATAAGATAAGAAGTTGTTTGAAAAAAGAAAGAAGAAGATTTAAAAAAAAAGAAAAAAAAGGGAGAGAATGTGATCAGGCAGGAGACTAGAACAAAGCCATACACTAGTGATTTAGGTTATATTTTGATCTGTTAGAAGAAACTGTATCTCAAAATTTTAAAGAGAGAACAACTTATATATATATATGCCAAAAATAAGGGTAACTACTATGAAGGGATAGAATATGACTCTAAAAATGAAAAATAAAAAATGTTTTTTTTAAAAAAGGGATTGATAAGATGTTGTTGAAAAGGGGAAAAAGAAATATTCAAAACAAACAGTTATAAAATTAACTTTGAAAAACTAATGAATCATGGTAAAAAAGCCATGAATTCTATGTGCAGTATTCCCCTAGCGCTGGAGTTCTCCCGTTCTCCTTGATGGGTAAACTTGGTCTTGGCTGGCTGGCTGTTCGTGCTGATCTTCTGGGGGAGGGGCCTGTTGCCGTGGTTCCCAAATGTCTTTGCCGGAGGCAGAATTGCCCCGCCCTTGTCGTCCGGGCTAAGCAATCTGCTCAGGTTTGCTCTCAGGAGCTTTTGTTCCCTGCAAGCTCTAGGTACAGCTTTGGAGGACCAGGGTGAAAATGACGGCCTCCCAATCTCCGCCCGGAAGAGCTGAGAACTCGGGGCCCCGCTCCTCAGTGCGCCCACAGAGAAAAGCAGTCACTCCCATGTCCCCGGTCTCCGGCCGCACTCCGTGCTCACCCGGCCTGTGACCGAGCGTTTCTATCTCTGGCGCCCAACCCCGTGTGGAGTCTCCAGACCCAGCAGATCCCTGCAGTGCGCTCCCGCGTCTCTCCTCCCAGGGGAGGAAGGGGAGTCTCCCCGGATCTGCCGCATGTTGGGTCCCTGCTGGAGGAGCAGTGGCCCGACTCAGCCACAGATCACAGTTTATGGCAACCCCGAGCTGAGAGCCTGCGCCTCGGCTCCGTCTCTGCAGCCGGCTTCCCCGCTCCGATACCTGGGAGTTCTGCTGCACTCAGGCACCCCCGGTCTCTCTGTGACCCCGAGGATCCTGAGACCACACTGTCCCGTGAGGGTTCCACCCCCCGCTTAGCCACTGGAGCGACGTCCCTCAGCGAAGCCGACTTCTAACAGTTCCGATTTTGTGCTCCGCGGCTCTATCACTTGCCAGAAGCGGCCGACGGAGGCCCCCTCCCCCGCCTTCTATCCTCCCGAATATCGCCTCGGATTCACTTCTCCGCACGTCCTACCTTCCAGAAAGTGGTCACTTCTCTGTTCAGAGAGTTGTTGCTACTCTCTTCTTCGGTCTCCTGTTGAGTTCATAGGTGTTCAGAATGGTTTGAACCCTATTCAGCTGAATTCCTGAGACCAGATGAAATCCAGGTCTCCTACTCCTCTGCCATCTTGCTCCACCCCCCCCATATAGTTATTTTTAAATTAAATAAATGTATGTTAAGCACATAGGATGATACTTAGAACATCGAAAACTCTTATAAGTCGTGGCTATTATTATTTTATTGCAGCCAACTATAAGCCAGGCTCTTTATGGAACAGTCTGAACACATTATTTTTAACCTCATGAAGTAGTTATTGCCTCTATTTTACAGAGAGTGAAAAGGTCTGAAAGGAATATTCTAACATTCTTCTGTTGAACTCTACTATTTTGAATGATTATAGCACTTACCTTAATTTTTAAAACTTAGATTTCTTTTACTCTCAATTATGTGATAAGACACTGTATGGAGAGATGGCTCTTTTTGTCCCCTGTGCCTTCCTACTATGCCTAGTTCCATTGTTCAGTGCCTAGAATGTAGGAAGCGTTTGGTGACTGTTTATTGATATAGTACTGATGATAAGAATGATAGATTAGGAAGCACAGTGATAGAGAACTTTTGTTTGTGGCAAAAGACAACACCTTACAGGCTTCTAGCCTGGGAAAAAGTTCCACCACTTTACTCCTCCAAAGAAAACACTGCCATGGAATTTTCTAGAATCTACCTTGAAAATGGTGTACACAAAGTAATTCTTCACTACTTTGCTTATTGCTATTCTGTGATCTACAGAATCTATACATTTTTTGGACTAGAGAAAGCACTCTAAGAAGCTGAGTCAAAATTTTGAGCATGTTATGAAAATACAATGGAACTAGCTAGCATTTGTTGTTCCTCTCTATTGCTGACACAACCATGTTTAGGAAAGAGACTACATCAGAAAGAAAAGGGATCATTTATCTCATTTTATTTTTTATGTCACATTTTGCACTGCTTTTGAAACAAAGGGTGAGTCTGCAACCAATGGTTAAGGAAGACATCACTTATTTCTGAAGACAACTGAACTTCCAAGCAGGGAGTAATTCTTGGTATTTCAGTCATGATTGTCTAGGCCTTCTAAGGTCTTTTGAGTGAAGATTGGGATATATTATAGGACATTAAGTAAAAATTAAGGAAATGTGAATAAAGTATAGACTTCATTTGCTAATAATGAATCAGAAGTCTATACTTCATTCATATTTCCTTAGTTTTTGCCTGATGCTCTTTTTTTGTTTTAGGATTCTATCCAGGATTGTGTTTAATTATTACATCTCCATAGGCATCTCTAGACTGTGAATGTTTCTCAGACTTTCCTTATTTTTGGTGACCCTGACAGTTTGAAGAGTAGTGGTCAGTTATTGCATAGAATGTTTTTCAATTTAGGTTTTATATTTGTCTGATATTCATATCATTGTTAGAGCTTATGGGATTTTTGGAGAAAGACCACAGAAGTAAAATGACATTTTCATAATATCATATCAAAGATACCTACTGTTCACATGATTTACCACTGTCGATGTTGACCTTGATCACTTGACTTAAAGTAGTGTTTTCAGGTTTCAACATAATAAGTTACTCTTTTTTTTCTTCCTTTTTCCTTTGGAAGAAAGACACTATTTGCAACCTATGCTTAAGGGGTAGGGAGTTGTACTCCTCAAGGGGACATTATCTGCACAAATTATTTGGAAATCTTCTGCATGGGAGATTTGTGTATTCTCATTTATTTGTTTAATTTTTGGGTTACTATCCAATACTACGTTGTTTCTTTTGTTGCTCAAATCATTCCAGCTTTCTCAGTGAGAACTCTTTCAGTTGACTTCTTTGTCCCTTTGAAATACCCTTGTTGTATGTAAGTGGATATGTTCCTGTATTTGAGGACTATCTTACTTTCCTGTACTACAAGATGCTCCAGACTCATCTTGCATGTGCCCTGTGCTAAGTCTAGAATGAGCCACTCCTAAGGAGCCCTCGTTCCTTTTATTGGAGAAACCAAGTTCTGGTCCTTGGGTGTGTTTGTTGCTATTGGGATCTCATTGAACTAGGCCCTGTCACCTAACAAGCAAGTAAATACAGATGTTTATCTTTTATGATTATTCTGGCTGTTGTGTTGCCAATAGACTGCAGAAACAAGGAAACCAGTGAGGAAGGTTTTGTCATAATCCAGAAAAGAGATGGTAATGACCCAAAGCAGGGGTTGTTACAATAAAATACAGTTGTTAGTCACATCCATTATTGATATTCAAGTGTCTATTATATAAATAGACTCTCCATACTTTTGCAAGCTATCTAGTCACCCAATAATTGAACACTTAAAGCAAAATTAGTGCTGGACACAGAGTATACAACCCTGTGAAGACTTGATACTTTTACATTTATACCCATGTGCTGCCCATTTATAAGCATTATTAATATTGTTGAAAATAAACATGTCAGTGATGTATGTAGGGTTGTGAAACACACAGGTTTGATGCAGTGACGGTAACCACAGAAAGAGAGGGATACGCATGAGAAGCAAATGAATAAGGAATTAACAAAACTGGCATTTAGCTAGGTATTGGGAAGTAAGGAAGAGGTTGATCAAAAATGAGTTCAAATTTTATAGACCATTCGAAAGATGGTGACATTCACAAAAATAATGGATTTCAAAGTTGTAATTTATTTGAGGGAAGGTTAATGAGTGCCATTTTATGTAAGTGGTGTTTGTGGTAACATGAAGGTTTTTAAGTATATTTAAGAGTAAGTATTCAGCTGTCCTTTAAAAAAGAACGAAACCTCATTTGAAGACTAATCAAGAATCCAGTATTTTAAAAGTGCATAGTTTAAAATATCCGAACCATAGATATTTAAAAATCTGCATGCTCTTGTACAGGAAATTTTTTTTACCCATATATATGTGCATGTATATTGAGAGCATAACGACTTCATATTTTAAAGGCTCATCTTGACAGGTAAAATCATTGCTGAATATAATTGATAAGAGCACTTATTGAGAGTGACCAAGCATTTAATAGTTTTGCTCTTTATCTCCCTAGAACTGTAGGAAAACAGAGGGATTGTGAATGCCTGGCCTGTTCTGGTCAAGTTTTATAATTCACTTATTATGAAAAATAGATTGAGACAATGAAGTTGTCATATGATGCCATGTTAGTTTCAAAGATCCAGTTAATGTTTAATAGTGTTTACATACCTGACATGAAAAGCCATGGATTGACTTGATAAAGTCTAATGGCTGCTAAGATCTGGTACTTTTGTAATGTCTTCAAAGGAAGTGGATCAAAAAGGAATTCTTTAATAGAGTACTTCACACAGTAATATCCTTTGGAGGAACCAGTTCAATTGACTACGTTTTGTAGTCAAATAAATCCTCAAATTCATCTAAGAAACTGATGTAACCTCTACCGTTGTTCAAATGTAACAAAGATCTAAATGAGATCAAGAATGTGTGTACTTTGCCAATTGTACATATAAGTGTATTAATACTCTCAATTCTTGGGGGCTCTAAGACTTGTTTCTGTAAATGATGTTAGATAAAAAAATTTAAATATTATACTTGTGGAGACTTTTGCAACTGAAAAGATTTTTTTTCCTTTCCTTTTTTTTTTTTTGTATACATTGTCCCAAATAATCCTCACAATAGCCTAATATTATTAGAAAAGTAAATACTATTATTTCTGATAATAATGATTATTTTTAATTTAGGAAGATAGGTAATTCATCTCAAATCCAAAAGCTAATAAGTGAAGGGCCAGAGTTAGAACCCAAGTCTTCTGACTTCAAGCCAATATATTCACCACTAACCTAGTTTATTAGAATTCAGAACAAATAAAAGCATGTCATGTAGTTAAAAACCTTGGACTTCAATTTTCTCATCTATAAAATGAAGATAATATTAACTCTCTTATCCACTTCACAAATTATAATTAAATACGAGTTAAATCCCAGATGATTTAATTATTTCAGGGTTTACAGATTATTTAATTTTTGAAGGCTCCCTCTTTCTTCAAATAGGTCCACATTTGCAACCAAATGGATCACCTACAATTTTGGAATCTGACCAAAGAGTAGCAATTTTCATGCTCATGTTCTACATATAATAAAGCCCTCTAATTAAGAGTTTACATCTTATGGTGAGGACTCAGTTTAAAGGAAGGGAGAGTCAGGAAGTATTAGCTTGTTCCAAGGATAATGGGTGATGAGTTAGGGAGGGGGATTTCTTATGCTGCAGGGTGTGTTCCGTGCTGAAAGCCTTCTCCACTTCCCATTCCAGGCTGCTTTGTCAGTCTTGGGGAGAGGAAGAGGTAACAAAAATATCTTTTCATTCTTATGATGTGTGATAATTCTTCCCTCGAGATCTGGATAGCTTTACTTTAAAAATTCAAATTTCATGGAGTAAGCCTAAAACTTTCTAAGATTTCTAGAAACTCTTGGAAAATTATTTGTCTGGCTCCTGGAATGATACCAATTTCATCTTGTGTCAACCTTAATACAGAACATTACCACTTCCTCAATAAATCCAATTAGTCAAGGCTTTTGGGAAATCTTACTAGAATTAGCAAACTGAATTGAAGATTTGGGGGTTACTGAGAGAGGTCATCTAATACTGCACAGATTTCCTTCAATCTCTCTTTTTCTTCCTCTCCTTTCGTGCTCCATCTTTTTCTCTTTCTCACCCCTTTCTGGTCTTCTGCATCTTCCATTGTTTGAATACGCCCTTGAGGTCTCAGTCTCCCCCCTGATGGTCCAATAGAAACTTATCAAAATATTTCTTTCAATCACAGGGTTCTCACTGAAAAATTCAGTTGAAAACAAATTTATTCCAGTTGATTACATAGTCACGTCACTGAAATCTCACTTAAGACACAGAGAGCATAAAGTAACACACATGCTTCGTACTGTACGGAAGAGAGCAGAATGGAACACAAACCTGGATGTTAGGACTTTCCCCTGCCTTCAAAGAGGTGATGTTAGTAGCACAGACCTGAACCATCACTAGCAGCGGCAGCAGCAATAGGAGCCAGCCACCGTGGTCTAATGTACACCAACTTACCCTGCTGTGACAACCAGAAAAACCAGGGTTTATGAGACCAGCAGGAGGGAAAGAGGACAGCAGCTTCCTTTCCTTGCTGTTGGGTCCCAACTCTGAAATCAAGAACAGGAGACTTCCTGTAACTGCCGTAGCACAGGGCCAGAACTGCTCTATGACCTGGTGATTCAGCATTACAGTGCCAGCAGCGGGAGAGAAGAAGGCTGTTATAGATTCGATAGGAAGATAACGTCTAGCAGTAAACATGACACATTCCCTGGGGAATTCCTGGATTAGTCAGAAAGAAGTTGAGCGTGAGCTAGGGTTTCCACAATGCTATGGATGAGAGCTAAGCCTGAACAATGCCATTGCATCGCTGCTTTTGTGACATTGTTCTACTCCTCAGTTGATGTCATCCAAACAAACATGCGTGGGTTACACTTGCGTGGCTCCTAGGTAACAATTGGCCAGAGACCTCCTGCTCATTTCAGTAAAACCTGTGCTTTCTTTCTGGAGTCACTAGTGGATTTGAATGCCAGTGCCACCTTTTTCTTGGAAGAGTTCAGACTCTACTGGATAGTGATTTTCTTACAGTCTCAGAGTCCTGTTACCTTCATTTAATGGTTACGACTGGAAGGAATATTTACAATAGTGGAGAAGGACAAAAGCATGTGAAACATCTGGGAAAGTTGAGTCATATTTCAGTGCATCGTGTGCCCTTTTTGCTATCTTTTCTGCTAGAGATATTTCTAGATATTTCCTGAGGATTAACATTTGAAACTTGGCCCCAGGAACTTTGTAATTATAGTGAAACTAGTCGCTGTGGACTCATTATTCAGTTTATGAATTATTTGCCTAGCCCTTTCCCCTCCTCAATAATTCTCTTTGCAATTTTTTGGCATTTTCTTTAGCTTTTATTATTCTGTGGCTGGCATTCACTAAATAGGAATTCTAATAGCTAATACTTTAGGATATTTATCAGGTTCTAGGTGATTTATATACCTTATATCTTTTAATCCCTAAAGCAAGACTTGAAATAGTTATACTGCTACCCTGCTTTGAGGTTGGGACCTAAGAAAGGTTAAGTTCTCTAATCTCCCATAGGTAGTAAATGCCAGTGCTGGGATTTCAAACATGGGTTGGTCTGGTACCAAAGAGTTTACTATTAATTATTGTGCCGTGTTGCTTCCTCAATTTCAGTAATAGAAAATAGGAATGCAACTGTGGAAAAATGGACAAAGCAAGTGTTTTGCATATTAACAACTGTGGTGGTTTTGTCATTTTCCCACCTGCGTAAATTGGAACTACATTTCCCAGAATCCCTTTCCTATAGGGTTGTCCAAGAGAGGCATTTAATGAGATTTGGAAGACAAAAGTAAAGGCGTAGCCATGATTTTTGGAAGGTCTGTGTGGCTAGATTTAGTGAGAAATTGTTGCAGAGGTGCTGGCCGATCTAGTTTGTGCTTGTTTTTCTCCAGTCTCCATGTAGGTGTTTTTTTGTGTTTTGTTTTGTTTTGTTTTTACTGGCATTTTCTAGAAGCAGCAAGGACTGGAGTGGAAAGAGTGGCTTCAGTAGTATGAGTGAAGAGGCAGAGTAGAGATTAGGCCAGAGACATAAAAGGAGACCATTTCACAAGACCTTGTAAGGACTTTGGCTTTTACTGAAAACTAAATGAGAAACCATGGGTGCAGGTGAGCCTTGGAGGAGCTTTGTGGAATGTTGATATGATCCTGCTCATCTTCTTAAAGGCTGACTCTGGTTCTTGTGATAAACAACTCTGGGGTCTCAAGTAAGGATAGAGGTGCCACTTAATATGGGGAGTCCTCACCATATAGATGGCACTTAAAGTCAAGAGAAAGGAAATCATCCCTTAGGGAATGCGTATCAGTAGACGTGTGAAGAGATGGGAAGACAGCTTTCAGACACTGTTATGAGGTAAAGAAGTCAAGGAAAAACCAGCAGAGGAGATTGAGAGGGAACATTCTGTGATGTAAGAGAACCAAGAGAAAAGAACATTCTGGATGCCAAGTAGAAAGTATTCATGAAGGAGAGAGTGATCAGCTTTGGTAAGTAATGCCAGTAGGTTGAGTAAGATGAGTAACAAGAATTGACAGGAAATAAATCAGTTGCCTACTACTAAAAAGTGAACCTAAATTTCCAAAAATATAAGAATGAGACAGACTATAACAAACAGTATATTACTTCTTCCTAGAAAGTCCCTATCCCCTCTCTTTCATTGAAACCTCTATTTGTCAGGAGATATCAATTCAATTTCTCCTTTTGCAGAATGTGATCTTCTAGGAAGCATGGACTGTATCTTATTTTGATATTCTCAGAGTCTGGCACATAAAAGGGTCACTAGATGAATGAATGTTCATATGTGAAGGGAAAGTTTAAATGGAAATAACATTTACTGTGCACCTAATATATGCCAGGAATCTTGCAAGGAGGTTGATATTTTCACAGTAAGTTATCCTATATGAGTAATATTATACATCCAATCGACTAATTTTAACCACATTTCACAAATTAGGATGCTCTGATTCTTAATATGAAGTATGCACACATACACACAGAGACATAACATATACCCTGATGGCAGAACTGGGATTTGAACCATTTCTGACCTCAATACTCCTGATATTTCCACTAAATTGCACTGAATAAATAAATGAACAAAAGAAGGATTATACAGTACTTTTCCTTCTTGATGTCACTTACTGGAATGGCTTCCGGTCTTAAAGGTGCTGCTACATACCAGCTCAGCCCCTCCAAGACATGGTGACCCTCCATAGACATGGTGACCCTCCGTAGACATGGTGGCCCTCCGAGACATGGTGACCCTCCATAGACATGGTTACCCTCCATAGACATGGTGACCCTCTGTAGACATGGTGACCCTCCATAGACATGGTGACCCTTCATAGACATGGTGACCCTCTGTAGACATGGTGACCCTCCGAGACATGGTGACCCTCCGAAGACATGGTGACCTTCCACAGACATGGTGACATCACCTTGGTTAGCAGCAACAGCAGCAGCATTAATCTTTTCCTCACCAAAATTCGAAACTATGTTTATGCAAACTGTTTTACAATGGATATTAGAAGAAAAAAAAAGGTGGGGGGAAAGGTATCAGGCAAACCTCAACTTTTTTTCCCATGTCAGGCCAGCCTGAAACTTAAGCATCTCTTTACTATGCTGTTTTGCTTCCCAGTTCTGTTTTGCTTTCATATAGAAATAGCCCAGCTATTTCCTATTTGCATGTTCCTCCATCTTGCATGGCTCCCCTTCAGGAATAAAAACTTATTCCCTCAGCATCTAGGACAGCTGCCAGCCGAAAGCCCTCTGGTGACAGCCTCTTACAGGGGTTGCCTCACTGCAGAGATCTGCCTGGACCAAGGTCCCACTCCTTTCCTAGGGTATCTTGTATCCAACGATTGGTAATTGGTGGGGAGATATAAAGGCCCTAACCTTTCGCTTGAACTCTGGACAGCCCTAAATGGTCACCACATCTTCAGAACTTCCAGAAGGACTGGCTGTGACATTGTGGAGACTGTGTTGTAGCTCACTTTCTCCCTCTGCCCAATCCTGCTTCCTTCTCTTCTTTTCCACAAGGCAGTGCCTCTTAAATCTCCTGCTTGTTCATCTTCATCTTGGAGCCTATTCCCAGGGAACCCAGCCTCTGACACCCCCGAGTTTAGATGCTTTCACTACATGACAATGTATTCAGTCTCAGACAGTACATGGGCTGAAACTCCACATCTACCGTTTATTAACTGTGAGACCTTGAGCAGGTCACTTCACATCTCTAAGCCTCAGCTTCATCTGGAAAATGGAATTAATTATCATGGATTAAACAAGAAAATACTCCTAAAACACTTAGCAGACTGACTATACATAGGAAGCTCTCAACATATGAAAAATATTTAGGTTATTAATAATGGAGACATCACACCACCTCTGAAATATTGAACAAAGGGGTCAATGGTGATGGTCTAATCTGGCTTAATTTCACAGACAAAAAAGGATTAAGTTATTTGCTCAAGAGGCATAGTTAGTTGGGACAGACTTGAAACTAAAATGCAGGTCTCCACTGCATTGACTTGACTCCACAGCACCATGCTGACTTTATCTTTTAACCAAACATCTTGGCATGTAAAAAAGGTACTATATTGCTGTAGTTTTATTTTGCACATTTATGCTTAAGAACAGTCAGATTCCAGAAAAAGTGACTATAATAATCCTTGAGCTGTAATTATAAAGACCATAATTCAATCAAAATTCTTAATTCAAATGAACTTTGGGAAACATTTGTATTTTTTTGTTGTCTCTGTCTTTGTTTCCCCATTAATTAGAAATGAAAAATCTGGAGACTACGGCTAAAATATTCTCTGTATTTCTGAAGCATCTCCAGGACATGATTTAGATGTACTAAGAACTTAGGGCTCTATTGACCATCTTGTTCTCATAAGATAAGGGAAGTCTTTCTGCTCCCCAGAGGTAAATTATGCTTTATATTTTTTTTACCCTAAAAAAAATTAAGGCTAAGAAAAATCAGTTTTAAGGAGACAGTTACTAAAGACAAAAATCACCTTATTCTATCTGGATTTTAAATTGCATGAATGACCATAATACTCAACCCACAGATTATTTGAGTCACAGTTACCACGTAACTATGTTTAAATGTTTGTTTAGTCAACAGCTTAACGGATCAACAGATATTTATTTAGCATCTACTGTAAACTCCACAGCATCTATCCCTCTTTATTTCCCTGAAGAGTAAAACAAACCTGTTGTATTAAAATTTGAGATCTCACTCTCATATGTATACACACAAAACTTTTCAAGCGTATGTTCAAGAAGCAATCCTCACAGCATTTGCTTTGTGTAGACGTGAAGAACCTACATTTCATCAGAACTCCCATCTCTCCATGAAGGCTCGCTCACTCAAAGAGCATATCTTGATATATAACAATAATTACAGATATAATTGATATAAAATTTACTGGAAGTGACCAAGCATTTAATAGACTCTCTAATACTGAAGACTAATGTTATGTATTATAAAGCATGTATTTTCTAAATATGGGTAAGCTTGATAATTCAACTAAGGGTAAATATGATTCACAACAAAACGGTGTCACAGGTGAGTGGCATTTGGATGCTGTCATTTCTGAACACAGAGCAGGATACATTGACCCTAATACAAAGAATAAATATCAATAAAACAGCAGGTCTCTGATAAACAGATATAATTACCAGAAGGATCTGCCTATTTACACATCAGGACCGCTGTCTTCATAGATCTTACCCCATTTCATAATTATCAAATAAAACAGTAATTCCGGAATAAGTAATAGCAATCACACAGAGTACTGCACGGTTAGACATTTTCATCTTGGTTGGAAGACATTAGTATATAATATCTAACAAAGACTTTCTCTGAATAGCTCAACAGTGAACTAATACCAGACTGATGTCTGAAAACCAATCCACAGCCGGTTGAGAGGGCATGGCTCTCATGATCTTACGTGGTTTTCACTTCTGTGAAAAAAAAAACACAACCATCAGCTTAAAGACAGTTTTAAGATGGTGTCTTTCATCTAATCTTTTAGTTTGGGGAGGTTTCCTTTTATAAAATCAGAAGTCCTTCAAAGAGTGAATCTGGCACTGCAACAAGATCTTCTTTTGCTTCTTGGGGAGGTATCTCGGTATTCTTTTTCTTCCAGTGCTGTGATGGGCACACTAAGAGTAGTTCCTTGCTGAGCTGTGCGGCTCCTACAGATGAGGACAGCAGGAGACCAGGCATATGGCCAAGGCAGGGAGCGAGGAGCCCACAGCCGGCTGGGGTAGGCAACCTGCTACCGACAGGCAGGAGAAATAAAAGGTCTGCTCTGAGCTCTGAGGTGCTCCAGAAAGCCTTCCGGTGTGGGCACTCGCCCTCAATTGACCTGGACTTCTACAGAGCAGGAAAGAGCTTTATTGAGAGGCCTGGTTTTGAGCCACAACTTTGCATCATAATAGGGTCCGTAAAGTCTCCCTGATCGAAAGAGTGCGCAGGTGTAAGGAAACATTAGGGTTGATTGATAAGCCTCTTACTAGCTGCCATTCAGAAAATACTTTTAGTTCTCTCCTTGAATGGGATCTTGGCCAGTTTCTCCCCAAGCCCTTTCCCTCTTCTTCTTCTTCTTTTTTTTTTTAACTTTTTTTTTTTGTCCTTTAGGATTAGTGCCACTGTCATTCAGGCTGAACAAGATTGAGCATTTCAGTGTCACTCACCAGTCAGTCAAACTGTGACAAAAGGCAGTCCCTTCCCATCAGGATCTTGAGGAGAAGAGGAGGGGGGCTCTCAGCAGGGACTCTCTTTGCAGCGCTTAATGCCTTTGGTCCTGAAAGGAAAGAGTGGGAAGGAGTAGGAAATTGGACTTAAGTCACCTCCAAATCAGCACAGAGTTCAATCTTAGTTGATATTTGTTTATAAAATAACTCTCTAACTAATTCACATTCTGTTTCCCATTTAACCTGTTGGACACATGGTGTTCAGCCTACCGATATTTTCTGGAGTTGTTCGTAAAAGTGCTGAGCTTGACACCAACAGAAAGGAATTTAGGGTTAGAATTACTATTTTAAACTGAGGCCTTTGGGATTTGGAAAAGATGTTTCTGATATGCTAAAACAGCTGGATGAGCCTCTGAGAACTCTAATGGAACGGAGGGTTTCCTTCATTTGTATGGTAAGTGAGGACAACCAGGTCTGGGGAGGTGGGCTGACTTCCTCCTGCACCTTCAGAATCTGTGAGAACATCTCGCAGGCCCCAAGGCACAGAACTACTGAAGGGCAGAGCAGATCCCTACACACTCCCGACCACTCCCAAGGTGAAGTTGCACTTGGTGGGGGGATTCCCCTGTCTCAGCTGAGGCTGTGTCAGTCTTCACCAGATAAAAAGAGACATTCAAGGTCATTAGCCCAATTTTTCTCTGTGAGGGTGGAGCTGGGATTGGTTGCAGAGCTATTCTGATGACCCAAAAATTACATGTACTCATTTCTTTCTTTTTAGATAAAAGCATTTCTATTCCAGCTCTTCTATGGCTCCTTTTCAAGAGAAGGGGGGGGGGGAGTCCCACATCTTTGCTAGCAGACTCTCCTTTTCTATGTATAGTCCTTTATAATCTATCTTGATTCCCAGCCAATATCTTACTTTTTTTTGTACTTTGTATCTTTTAATCACCTAAGGAATCTGACTCAGTGTCCTTCCCTCTGGATCACAGGCTACTCTTCCTTTATCTATATCTCCCAGGAGGAGAGGGAGAGGCTAGAAACCTTTTTTTTCCTGTGTTGGCTCCTGCCCTGACAATAAAACTTCCTTCTCTCCCAGCCCTTTTTTGGACTGTTATTCCATACTGAGCTTGATTCCAAAGCATTATTTTTATGTAACAACAGGAAAGTCTCTTAAGAAGTTATCTTATTAAAACAAGTTGAGAAGCTGTTTCATATATATGTGTACACAAATGTACAGAAATGTGTGTGTAAATGTATATAACTACATAAATGCATATCATATAAGATCATGGAAAACCTTCTCTTTTCCGTTTTTCTTTTTTTAAGAGCAACAAATACAGGCCAAAAGGGGGGAAAAATAAGTATGAACATTCACTAGATCCTTTTTCATAGTTTTTCTTTGGGGAAGGATAGGTAATTACATGATCAAATATTTTCTCCTTGGGTCATTGCACATTGAAAGCCCTGTTCATAACCACACTTTGCAGGTCTTGGTATGATAGAAGTAAAATAGATATAGTTATAATGAAAAATGAATTAACAATCACTAATACATGAAGAAAGTCATTCAAATGTGAAAAATGTCAGTGGAAGGGCTAGGACCAAACCTAGTCCCATTTTAGTCCTTGATTATGGTTTTGACTATAAGCTTCAGATTTGTGGGCAGATTTCTTTTGGGAGGGAAACTTTTCTGCACAAGTTCCAATATTTTTTCTTTAAAAATGATTTTTCTGTTTTCCCCCCACATTCAAACACATTCAGTTTTGGCAAATGTCTGAAGGTTTATATAAAACAATGAATTTGACAAATCATAGTCTCCTTTAAGTTGGCATTAGTAGCTTCTCTGATAGGGCCAGGTACTGGCTGTTGTTGGAATGTTACGTGGCTTTTAGTTTTCTACAAAAATACATTAAGTGATGAGTGACACACAGTTTGAAATAGCCATCACAATAAAAATATAACTTCCCTCTTACACTGGCTGGTTACTCCTTTGATTTATACATTTATCCACAAATCTCAGTATGTGAAATTTCAGATGTAGAAGTTAAAAACACAACCCTCACTTCCACTTGTTTCGAAGTCTCAGTATCTATCCTAATTCTGAAAATATTTGTGTTAATACATTCTTGCTTTCCTCTCAGCATATCTTAAGCATTTATGACACCAATAGTGAGGGAAAAAAGGAAGATATATTCTGACCAAGACCAAAGAAACTAAGTGCGAAGGAAAAGAGGTAGTGCTTTTACATTGCATGATACAAGAGAATAAGCGCCACATTGCTAAAACCTGCTGTATCTCACACACACACACACACACACAAAATCTTCATATTAGGGCACAGAATTAATATTTCTGAAACTATGTAAATTCTCAAATTTTTTAAATATTTTATATAGGAAGATCTTCAAAACAATCATGAGAAAACAGGGAATTGCCGCAGTTTTCATGTTCTAGGATTCCTCGAACTTCATCAGATTCCTGTGTAAAAGAGTTGTCTCCGGTGGCTTCTCATTTATTCATGCATTTATGTTATAAACTGATTACTGATTGCAGATTATGGATTAGCACTACACTGTATACTTGGGATTTGATGCAGAGTTCCCGCCTCTAAGGAGCTTACAGAGTGGTCGAGGAGATGGATGGTCAAATCGTCATAGGTCAACTACAACCTGACAAATTGTTCTGGTGGAAAGGAGCATGGTTCTTGTGTGCTTCATCTAGACTAAAAATATTGAGGTGGTAAGATGACAAAGGATTCTTCGAAGAAATCAGAGTGGAAGTGTAATTTAAAGAATAGGTAAAGGTAATAAGAGAGAATGACTAGCTGCCTAGAAAGAGGAAATGATGTGGGCAGTGACCCTTCCATGAGAGGACACATAGCACATGCATGGAACGTAAGGAGGCTCACGATGCTAGGACACATGGAAGGGGCAGGGCTTTAGTGATACAGCTGAGGCTTGAGAGTTAAGCAAGAACCTTGCATATCAATGAAATTGCTAGTTGAGGGTGGCCAGAGAAGGGCAGGATTATAGTGGGACTTGGGTGGTGGTAGTAGAGACTGAGAAGAGGGACCGGATGAAGGGTATGTAGGAGACAAATGTGGCTGAAGCTGTTGGGTGGGGGAGAGAGAAGAACCATGGAAAACTCTTAGGTTCCAGGTATGGGTGATTCAGATGCTCAGAAGATGGTAAAATGTAGATTACATGTGAGAAAGCCAATTCTGAAAGTTACAATGATGAGTTCAGTTCTGGACACACTGTGTTTAAAGATGGTTAGCAGGCTTTATGATAATGATTCTAAACATCTGGATAGGTTGTGCTGCAAATACACATTTGGGAATTTAACATATAAGTGGTATTTGAAAGCTAGAGGGATGGATGAGATTTTTAGTGAGAGGATGTCCAGTAACAGTAGTGTGCTAAGGATGGAATCCTGATGAATGCCAGCATTTAAGAAACAGGTAAAGAAACAGAAGCCTATGAGGAGACAGGAGCAAATAGCCTGATTGTAGGAGGGGAACTAAGGGGAAGAGTGGTGATGAAAGTCACGGCTGTGAGACAAAATTGTCAAATGCAGCAGAGCTATCCTTTAAGACCTGGGAATTAGGGGGTTTGGCGATCAGAAGGTTGTTACTGTCCAGAATGAAAGAAGTAGAGTGATAAGAGGCAGAAGTCAGATGAGCTGGGAACAGGAAGTGAATGGGAGGTGAGAAGGCAGAGGAGTCTGGGGCTGTAAAGGTAAGAGTGTGGGGTGAAGGATCAAGGGGGAGCATTATTGTTAAGGATGGGAGTTTTGTGTGCATGTGTTGGGAAGGATCAGGGGAAATCAAAAGGTTGAAGTTGCAGTAGAGCGGGGAGATCAACAGAAGAAGCAACGCTCTGGAGGGGGACAAAAGAGACAGGGTGGAGGACTCAATGAATTGCTCCTTAGTAGGAGTTAGGGCACCTTTCCTTTGGGGCAGAGGAAAGAAGTTAGATACACAGGGATGACTGATAGTTTGTTTACCCTTCTTCACTGGGGGTTTCTTCCATTGGGCAGGATTTTCTGCTAGAAAGGACATGTAGGTAAAATAATATTCTTTAATACATCAGATTCCAGGGAGGAAGAAGAGGCAATGTGGTGTCATTGAGAGAACATAGTCTTGGAGTTCATCGTTCACATCCGAGATCCCGTTTCCTTTCTTTGTGCCCATGAGCATACGCATACTCACGTGCGTGCATCTATGCACACACATTTTTAATTTCGCAGAGCGTTGCATCCTGTGTAATTATCCTGTAGAGTAATGATGCCTTCCTCACAATTTGGTAGTTTGGGTTTAATCAAGAGAGTGTGTATGCTTATTATGTCAGCCACTATCCAATCAGGAAAACAGAATCATTCAGGATATCTCAAACAGAAAATTTAAAACAGGAAAGTGGTTACACAGGCGCTGGGATAGCCGAGAAGCCAATGAAGGAACGGTGGGGCAACCTAGAGATCAAACAAAGGATGTAGACACAGCCGCCTTTATTCCTGGAAAAACAAAAGGACACTGGCTTTCCTGGTGCTTCGGGTTGAGGGTAATTTGGCAAAAAGCAGAATTAGGCGGGACCTGCTCAGCGGTATCTGATCCTCTGAGGAAAATCTGTCTTATGAGACCAGGAACAGCAGAGGAGGCTCAGATGCTTCCAGAAGTGCCACAGGAAGGACACCAGCCTTCTTGCAGAGCCTCACACTGGCCAAACCTGCATGGAAGCCAGAGGCAATGGAAACCCCAGAAAAGCAGTCTCCTGTGAGACAGCATAGCGGCAGGAAGTCAGAGCAAGGGTCTGAGAGCAAATTACACAAATGGCAAATCACAGACATGCTAATTTATCTAACAACATAACTGGCACTGAGTAAGCACTTAATAAATGTGACATTCTCAGTTATATCAATCTGCTGTAATGAACAGAGATGGCACTGGTTAGTCGAAAGGCAAGAGAAAACGAAAAGTCAAAGAATTAGTTTAGAGTAGCTGCCTCTAACAATTGAGTTGACTTTGGCTCCTGTTTATGAAACAGCTGAGATAGTTCTGGGTTTGAAATATTTGCAAGCCTTATTCCATCCCAAAGTGGAATATCTATTTTGGGGGAAACCTTCTGAGGACTTTAGGAATATTTTCATCATCTCTTCAATTTGACGAAAACCTCTGGCATTGCCCAGCTCCTTGCATTTTATGGCAAGGAAGTAGATGCCTTGTATTCCACTCTTTGGCTCCACTACCTTATGGCTATTAATATAATATCGTCACTACCAGCGCAACAGGATGTACTGCTTGGAGGAGCTTGTCTTTGAAGTGAAATGAAACCCTAAAGCTTTCATTTGCCTAATGAAAACCCCAGCCAGAAATTTTCTCCTTTTCTGATCACATATGGAGTCTTCTAAGCTCACTCTGGCTTGGGACACCAGATGCTGGTCCCGCACGTGGCATTCTCGTCCAAATTTGGAGCAGGTGCCAATGATGAGAACAGGAAACAGATATTCAATCCAAAGAAAATCCACCCCCCCAGTTATATAAGGAGGGAAGTTCAGTGCTAAATTATAAAAGGATCCCTATTAGCTTACTGCCTTAAGTACCAATCTATATAGGTTTTTGTCGACTCCTTGGGCTATGACTTCTCTGGACCTTGGGTACAAACATTCACATCTCACATAAGAAGGCTTTATAAATATGAATGTGATTTACCCTAGATCTAAAGGTGGTTTTCATTAAAAAAAAAAAAAAATTTAGACCATCCTGATAGCCAGCATTGAACAAAGAAAAATATTCCAAATAGATCTGAGAAAATGGGCACCAACACAGATGTTTCTGTGTAGGAGCCTCTGCCCTTCCTCCCTTTTCCAAATATACAGCAGTGAGTGGTGGCTGTCGGGGTCATGGGCCGAGGAAGTTCTCAGATGCCAGCGCAAAGCAATAATCTTCAAGTGGATGCCAGGCCGACAGGGATGTGGTGTTAGTTACAAGGAAGTCAGGAGGCCAGGACTGAGAGTCAAGGAAAGTTAAAAACAAAATCAGTGCGAGGGGAAGGGTCACAGAGGGAAGCAAAGACGAGAGTCAGAAGGAAAACATCTGTAGGCACTGTGAGAGCTAACGGGGAGGGGAATTGGCTAGAGCACATTTTTTCCTTCCCTTTCTGTTGCATGTGGCATGATTTTGATATTGTCCCAGTTTTTCTTATAATATTCACAACTCAAGACTACTGATGTGTGGATCTGAGTTACTCTTTCTAAACGGAGGGCCACTGAACAAATGTTAACACTCACCTACTCCTCCAGCGCTCTCTCCTTGCTGCTTTTGCCAGAGGCCAAGCCCCACCAGCGAGTTCAGCAGCTGTTTGGGCCCCATGTACTTGAACTATTAGGTGGGAGCACACCCTCGCCACATCTTGCTCTGTTACCTGAAGATGACATGGGATGTTATTTCCTTTTAGTTTGCTTGGTAGGATTTGTGTTTGCTTACTGCTGAGAGGAATCTGGAGTAGCAAATAAAGGAAGTGTTGTTGTTGTTGTTGTTGTTGTTGTTTAATGTACACTCTTCATTTCATAGAACGTTACCAACGTAAGCCCTCTCTTTTCATTTGATTTTAGTTATTCTGTGTTTGCCCTCCATCTCCCATCCCCATTTTTATCCCCCTCCCTTCCTGTTTACACCCACACTAATGTATTTGATTTTGGTCTTTGGATATGAACGTATCCTTATAAAAATAAGGATATTAGACTATTTTAAAATATAAATCATGTTGTGCTGTAAATTTCTTTCTGTTTCTTCTTTTTTCCACTCTATGCTATATTTGTAAGGTGTGTGCATTTTGCCACATGTACATTTATGTGTTTATTTTTAACTGTGACATCATAATCTACAGTATTCATCTACCACATTTTAGTTATCCATTCCTGTATCTATTCCCGTATTCTTAGGCTGCCTCGAAATCTCTTCCGTAAAAACTGCCATGAACAATCTCACACAAGCTCCCTTTGGGATCAATGTGAGAAAGCCTCTGGGATATATACCCAAGCTAAGGATGGCTGGGATGTAGGCTCCGCACATACATTATTCCCCTCACTGCTATCAGATTGTAAAGCAAATGTTTTGCAATTCTCCTGGCCATCTGGTTTCCATTTGACCTCTAAACTATACAAAAATCTCAAATCAATACTCCTTAGCCTCATCTCTCATTGTTCCAAAATTTCCTGTGTAAATTTGTTTCTTCCCACCTGTCATCTTTAGTCGAACCCCATTATGGCCTCCAGACATTCTGCTGCATCAGAAATAAGTCTGGGCTTGCTTTTGAAACGTTTGAGTTAGCTTTATTAGAATTGATATGGATTGAGATACCACAATATGATTTTTAAAGCCATTACTAACCTGATCATTAAACACTTGAATTAGCAGCATTTCAAGCTATACCAGCAGTCCCTGGTGAGATGTACTTCGTGCTGGGGAATGTAGGTAAAGAATTCAAGTTCATTTCAAAGTCCTCCGATTCTGTATGAAACCCTGCATTGGTTCTTATAGCATGAGCAGTCACAACCTCTTCAAAAGATCAAGCTATCATTTCACTAACATAGAAAAGGAGCAAAAGCTATGAAATATGATTCTTTCCCCAGTGGTTTTGGTGTAAAACTTCTGAAACTCTTTCACTTTAATACTCATCAACAGTGGGCAATGTTTGATGACAGGTATAAATCTTCTACCTAAGTAGGAAGTCTCTGCTACACAGTGACACCCCCCTGCCTTGTTCTCTTCCCACCTTCTCAACCATCTTTGCTGGCTTTACCTATTCGCTTCCTGGGCCCTTTTTTTTCCTCTACACTCTCTCCTTGAGCTTAATGTGACCTCCTTAGAGAGAGTTTTCCTACTCAACCAATATAAAGTAGTCATATAACTCCCCTCTCTCCCTCCACCGCCCCCCCGATATATGTCTATACAACATATTTTGGCACCCTCCCCCATAGAATACATATTCCACAAAAGCAGGATCCTCATCTACCTTGCCAACCTCTGTATCTCCTGTGCCAAGCATAATACTTTTGTTGACGAAATGAATAGATAATGGTCCAGGGAATTCTAGTGATATGTATAATAAATAAGGCAAGGTCTTGATAATATGACCAGAGAAAGGGTAATGCCTGAATCCCACCACAGACTATAACCATTTATTCTCATGATGCACTCAACAGAAGAATTTGTGGTGATGACAATGGCATAGGAACCACGCAATCACTTTATTGTCATCTGGGCTTGTGACCAACCCTGCTGTAAAGTTCTACTTTCAAATCCTTAGGATACTCTATTAAATACTAACCTAAATTTTGCATCATTTGCATATTCTAGTTGGCCATTATGGAATCTTAGTAGACTAAGAAGAAGGGAGGATCAATGTTTAAGATGCAAGGGGAAAAGGTACAAGAGGGCCAGGACTACCCTCTCATGCTTTAGGCTTTATAAGGCAAGGGCAAAGAAGAACAAGCCACATCTTTGGTGCCCTTTCAGTGAATTCTGAACTCTCTCATGAATTACTGTGGACACACATGTCCTGGAATCAGACCAATCAGGTTATTTCTATCCTTCTTGAGGAGATATAAGAATGAAAGTATAGAGTCAGTGACCAAAGGAGCCTCCTTCTAACATGCTTTCACTTAATCCCCATCTTTCACCCATTCTGATCATCGTCCACTCTCCAGCTGTCACTTTAAACTTTTGAGGAGAAAAAGGAGAGGCATTTTTTAAGCACTCTACAGTATTCAAAGTACCTTTACTACCAAATTATCTTCTTAGAATATTACTACAACTTTGTGAGGTAGGCAAGGCAAATACTATCATGGCCACCTTCAGAATTAAGAAACTTTTGGGACCCATGCTCAGGAAGTTTTGCCACAGCTGTTGGCTACATGCAGTAAAGTTCTGTCTCTACTCTCCTTTCTTTCTCATTACATCTCGCATATGTCAGGTGACTAGGCTACTGGACTCTGTACAAATAAAGGTTTTGTACTTGGTATATCAGTTTCTATGGTTGATCTTATTAATTACTTGAGGCTTGGTAATTTTGGCTTATACAGATAGGTCTTCTGAAAAGCCCCAAAGCACAGTCTATGCATTTCTACCACCTTTCTACCTCATCCCTGATGAGAGACAATTGAGAAGGTTCAGGAAAACATAAAAAAACAAAATACACTTGTCTGCTGGAGAATAGAGGAAAACGTGTAGGAGTTTATAGTCTATGTAGTCATGGTTGGAAATTTTAAACTTTACATTTTCTTATGTTTATGTAGAAAAGATGAAAGATCATTTGGAAATCTTGTCTACAGTTTGCTCCAGAAAATCTCAACTGCTTGAAGTAACCAAAGCAATTCTCTTTCTTCTGTGAGAAGGAAATACAATGTTTACAATTCTGTAGACGGAGGTCCTTAAAACACAGAAATCCTATCTCCTTAGCATTATATTAAATACATATAGTTAGATGTGTATTAAGTTGCCTAATTTTAGTCAAGCTTTGTGTTCGTGCTGATCTGTACCATGTTTCTTGGCTCAAGCTGAAGCTAAAGCAACAGGGAATGTGCTTTATCCCTGAAGGATATTACTGTGTGAGGCTCCCTATAAAAGTTAAATTTATTTCGTACTTGCAGCAAGTCAACACTTTTATGATTAATATGGCTATTGACCACAAACTATTTATATACTATTTCAAGTTTGTGTTTGAAGACCCCAACAAATCATCTAATTTCACTGAGTTTGGGGCCCTGACTAAGGAACTTTGGTCCAGTTTATTGAGCCACACACAACAGGTTTGCCATAAATAATAATGTCTTATTTATGGCTTTCCCCATTCCACTTAATAAAACATAAAGACAAATGATGGAATAAACTTGGAATAATAATAGTAAAAATTGAGTAAGTTCTTACTATCCTAACGAAAATAGCTGTACAGAGTTACTATATTTCAAACTGGCTTATTGGGGTGTGTGTGTGTGTGTGTGTGTGTGTGTGTGTGAGTGATGTCTGGTATATGGGGTCTGTTTTATCTGACACATAGCAGTTCACTCTTATTTTTTGTGGATAGATCTCATGTATTGCTGACTTTTTTACCTTCCTCGTTTTCTCTTACTTATTGATCTGATTAATTTGTGATTTTGTTGAAATCAATTAAACAAATAAATACTTGAAAGAGGACGTCACTTAAAGGTCCTATCAAAGGCTAATATCACTAATCGACCTGCAACCAAGGACTCTTCTCTCTGTGTAATTAGCATCCTCTTTGGCTATGCACAACCTTTTAGAGAAGGACACACAAAACACTGCATTGAGTGGAGAAGCAGATGAGAGCAGTCAGCCTTTTTCCACCCTTCTGTGTACTGTTACAATGTGAGAAAACTGCATATCAAAAAGAGGTGTCTTGGAAATGAAATCACAAATGTAGTCTCTATTCTAAGGAATGGATATGAAAGCTCTTTTCACCTGTTTATTTTCATTGGCGCAAAAAATAAGCAACATCGACTAGCTTATAAAGGAAAATCTACATCTAATAGTTTTCTCTTGATTTTGAGTTGCATTATCCTAACCAAATGAATATCATATTTCAATGTGTCTAGCACAAGGGTGATATATGAGAAGCTTTAACAAATATTTACTGAATGTGAATGTGTGGCTTTATTATTATTTCAAATCAACTTTTAACCATCAGGTTTCCAAATATCAATTTATTACCCACACTGTATATTTGAAGCAAGTCTGGCTGACCTCACTGTCATAATACATTGTTATCTTACTTTGGTGCGTTTGTTCCCAAATGCCCTAGAAGATAGGATTTGTGTGTTTATTGCAAAAGAAAGGTCACCAAGTTGTCCAAATCACTGTTACTCAGTGAGAAACCTCTAGTCCAGGCATCTTTCCTGTGCAGACCTCCCTTCTCTTTAAAGGTACTGTGCAAGTTCTCCATGCATGCACAGTGTGGACTGTTCTAAGAGCATTGCTTGGCTTTTCACTATCACTGGGCCTGGAATGGGAATTTTGTTCCACAGAAGAATAGTTCTTGTTCTTTTTATAATATTATTATTATTTTCTATGTTTATATATTATTTCTATATATTTATTTAATATACACAATATATTATTATTATTATTATTATTATTATCTGAAGCAAGGGCAAGACTTAAGTTTACGCACAATGTTTCCTGGTCACCTTCTGGAAATAAAAAGTTTTGGGAAGGGAACCAAAACTTGCATTGACTCCTTAAATTCTCCTACAATCCTATGAGGTAGAAAGGAGAGATGTTACTATCCCCATTTCACAGGTGAAGAAACTGAGACTGGAAGAAATTAATTTTACAAAGGTACCACATAACCAGTTTGTCAGTTATGCTCCTGGCAAGAAAGAGACCAAACTGGGTAATTGGGGAGAGTTTAATAAAGGGGCTATTTACAAAGTTGTAAGCTAGGTTTAGGAAAAGTAACAAGGATCTGTGCTGTATCTTGAGGCTGGGACTAGCTGGAAACTATTTACATCCCTCAACGCGCAAGGGCAAAAGGGAGAGAGCCATTCCTGGGACCCAATAGTGGGCCGCCAGATAGACCACTTGGCCTTCCGTAAAAAAGCACAAGCCAACCCCGTTACCTGAACAAGAGGAAGGTATAGAAATGAACACCGGGCCCTACTTTCCTCCTGCCTCTGACTGGTTGGAGTCCGAAGGAAGATGAGTCTAAAGAAACATCCCATCTATATTTAATTTGGGGCAAGAGCAGCTAGTGGGGGCAAAGTTGGAGTTTAGCTCTTTGCATTACAGTTTGCTACCTTAATACTTGTCATAGAGTCTCTGCACAGAGTCTCTGCCCTCACCATTTTCTGTTTCCCTTAAGGTGGGCAAATAAATCTAGTCACATTTTGTTCCTTCCTTAAACAAGTTATGAGCAGCTGACTTGCAGGCCACGAATGGAAATAGTAATGATCATGAAGGCTGAATTTTAATATTTCTGAAGACAACAAAAATACCATTGTTAATAGAAGGACAAAAATAATCATTCCTCTCTTTCCCATATGAAGCATATGCCAAAGACTGATTGTTCAGTAAGTTATTTAGAAGTTATTGATTAGACACCTATTATAGGCCCAACACCCCGTTAGGTCTTGCAGGGAATACAAAAGACTACAATGTGTAGAGCTGGCCCTAGCAAAGCTCACAAATCTATTTAAAAGCCACATATTATTGTTAGAAAAGGTGTAAAATCAAATTTGTTTTCAATTTGGTTTGGATCTACACTTGTTCTAAATAGTAGTATTAGAGGATTCATAAGTCTTTTTTTTTTTTTAAGATTTTATTTATTTGCAAGAGAGAGAATGAGAGACAGAGAGCATGAGAGGGAGGAGGGTCAGAGGGAGAAGCAGACTCCCCGCCGAGCAGGGAGCCTGTTGTGGGACTCGATCCCAGGACTCCAGGATCATGACCGGAGCCAAAGGCAGTTGCTTAACCAACTGAGCCACCCAGGCGCCCAAGAGGATTCATAAGTCTTGTGTTAAATTGTGTTAAATTGTTCTGTGGTCATGTAAGCTTAGGGAAAAACGGTAGAGGGAAATTAAACAGTTTATTGGCTGCAGGCCTTTTCAGAGCCTTGTTTATGCTAATATGCTTTGAAAATCTTTAGGAGACAGGAATATTTTCTGAACTTATTTACCAGAACACATTTTTTCCCCAATGTATGAAGTCTATGAAGACTAGTTTCTCCTCCCCTTTTTTTTAAAACTATGATCACATGACCATATATCATTTCAAATTGTGGGTAAATCTATTCAGAGTGTCTTCTAATATTTTAGCTTAGGTTGATGGAGGATTCAGAAGACCACAGAAGGTAAAGGACTCACATAAGTTCATTAGCACTGGAAGAGAATACATAGCTCCTGACTATAATGATCTTTAAATTATAGCAGTTTTATATGTAGAACAACACTGAAGAAGGGGGCTTTAAATGTTGATATGAACTCATTAATGCTTTCCCCCTCCTGCAATTCTAGGCCAAAGGAAAGAAATGACTTCTTCTGGGTATGCTGTGGTTTTCCTATTTAAATGAGCCCATTAAAATTGTCCTCTCTTCTTCCTGCCTAACTAGTCTCTCTTGGTTCTCAGTGGATGAAATAACATGTACTACTTAAGATTCATATTTCCTTTCTAACTATGCCTTGAAGGAGCAGGATTAACTTTCTCAGCTTCTTCTTCAGCAGTAAACTCTAATTGGCTGACAGCTTGCTCAGACAAACACATAGCCCCTGAGGGCTTTTATGGTAAAAGAAAAGAAAACATGGTCACAGAGCTACCATTTCTCAATACGTTTCTTCCACAAACTATAAAAATAGGACTGCATCAAGAAGGCTGAAATAAAGATGTTAGATACTGGCCAATAAAATTTGACAATGACCCCCTATCATTCCTTCTTCCTGAAATATTCTTAATATTGTCCCATATGAGAAAATATTCTCAACTTTATAAATTCCCATCACATATGACCATGAACACAATGCTTTGTTGAATCACCCCAGCCAGAAATCTTGGAACTATCTAAAAGCTTGGAACTATCTCACTCATATATTGCCTATGTGTTTGTCTTTACCTGTTTCTGTGTCTGCTGGAGACATTGTTAATATTCTCCTCAATGTCCATATATTCCTTTCACCCTGCATAGCAGTAATGGGTTTTGAGAAGGATTGACTTTATCCACAAATACAGCCTCATGTCCATGGGCATTGATTGATTCAAGTAACTCATGCCTAAACAACCATTGGAGGGCTTTTCCTGGCCCTGGGGAGTTATAAAGGTGTAAAGGTACCCCTTCAATTAGCTTAAAATCCAACACTGTTTCTAGAAATTTTGGCACCGGGACACTCTTTCTTTATGGATTATAAGGGTTGCAGATGCCTAAACTGCTACAACCATTTTGCTACGATGAGGCATCCTACAGATGAAGCTGACACAGTGGGAGAAGGCAGAAACAAGAGAATTACATAGAAATAGTGCCAGAGCCATTTCTAACTATAGTTTCTACAGTGATAAAGCATATTAAAAATATCATTCAGATCTGGGATTTGTTATTTCTATTCTCCATTAAGCCAAGTCTAAAAAACGGTTTTAACAGGATTACTAAGTAGATGGATGAAGAGGATGTCATAGAATCAGAAAAGCTTTTGGCAAAGTCGCTCATGAAACTTACAAATCCTTTGGAAAAATATAGTTTGGGTCAATGATCAATTAAATGCCAAAATCTTCAGGACCATGTCATAAGGCTCTGGCATGTTCAACATTCATGTAACTGACTGGAGTGAAGAAATAAAAACATACTTAGCAGATTTACAGATTTGGGTGGAATAAGTATTATGCTTGGTGATTAAATCACAATTTAAAATTATCTCTATGGTCTAAGATAAATAAAAAAGATTAAGTACATATATAAATTTTTACATTTAAAAAGTGTTTAAATAAGGATGAATGGGTGTGGAAAAACAGTAAGTCAATGAAAAACCCTTGGGATTTAGTTCACTACAAACTTCATAGAAACTCATAATGCGACATGCTATTTAAAAAGCTGAGACTGTTTAAAGCCGTGATTAACAAAAGTATAATGTCTATGCCAAGAAAATAAAGAACGATTCTGCTTTTTTTGTGGTTAGAGAATATATGGAGTTGCAGGTTCAATTTTGACATTTTAGCAGTTAGTAAGTTATGCTTGAGAAATAGTTTCAAATTGGTGTTTCCATAATTCTGAAGTGTCATATGACAACTTTTTAAAAGAACTGGGACTTTTTAGTCTGGAAAAGTAAAGATTGATGGAGGCCAATAGAGCAATCTTCACATATGTATTCATTAGATAAATAGGTAATTAACATTTATTAAGTGACTGGAAATGTGAGAGATTCTGGATATGCAAACATGGACCAGACCTGAAGATACAGTTTAGTTGAAGACAAAGACAGAGTATAAGAAATTATAATATGGTAAGATTAGGATTAAGAAGCAGATGGATATACTACCATACAGAAAATAATAATGAAGCTACCAAACTAAATTTGATAGAAGCATTGGCCTCTAATTTGTGTCTAGAAGGAAGAGTATGAGGTTCCCTTACATAGCAAATGTAAGACAAAGAGATATGAAACTTTTATAATTAGGCCATAGAGAAAACTCATGGTGAAGCAGGGGAGCTTAAAATAAGAAAATAGGTCATTTAAATAAGATAATTTGGCTGAGACATAAAAAATGGATTAGAATCCTAAAGGGATTGGGGCACCTGGGTGGCTCAAGTCATGATCCCAGACCCTTAGGATCGAGACCCACATCAAGCTCCCCACTCAGTGGGGAGTCTGCTTCTCCCTCTGCCCCCCTGCGCCCCACTCATGCACATGCACTCTCTCTCTCTCAAATAAAAAAATAAAATCTTAAAAAAAAAAGAATCCTAAAGGGATTTATTAGGGAGACTAAAGGGTTAAGAATTACCAGTCCACACACACACATAAAAATAACCAATCCAACTTTCAAAATAAAAAAAATGAAGGAAACCTAACTACAGTAATTGAATAAAATATGTAACATTTAACATTACCATTAACAGAAAGAAAGAAATCCCAGAAACATATATAAAAAGTTAATATATGAAAAAAGTGTTATTTCAAATCTGCAGGGAAAAAAGGAGTTATTCAACAAATGAACAAAAGTTTCTGAGATAATTGTTTGAGAAAAATGAAATTAGAACTTGATTTTTATGTCTAAATTCCAAATGATGCAACAATTTCAATACAAAACATGAAATCTTAAAACGACTAAAAAATATATAATTACTTCAGGGAAAGGAAGGTTTTTTTGAGCATAAATTCAAAAGGATGAAAAAAACACCCATAAAGGAAATGATTCATATATTTGGTTCATCAAAGAAGGAGGAAAAGAAGAGAGAAATAAAAGAAAATCAATAAGAGACATCTGCCCTAGTTTCCACCCCACTACATCCATCAGCACGCAGACCTCTTCTCCCTGTGTTTCTCATTTCAGTGAATTGCATTCCCATCTACCTCGTTATTCAGATCAAACCTTCAGAAGTCACCCTTGAGTCTCTCCTTTTCCTTATTTCTCCACATCCAGTCTGTCTGCAAGTATTGTCTGCTTTACCAATCAACATGGGTTCCAAATCCATCCACATCTCTCCATTTCTCCTGCCATCACTTTAATCCAAGCGACCACAGCTCAGATACCTGTAATTGCCTAAGTGGTTTTCCTGCTACCACACTTACTGCTTTAAAATCCCATTCTCCGATATCAGCCAGGGTGTTTAAAATGTTGCACTGGTGTACATTACTAACTTACCTAATATTTATTGAGAACCTACTATGTGCCAGGACTATTCTGAGAGTTGAGGCTAAAGCAGTAAGCAAAACAATCAAAATTATCTGCTTCATGGAACTGACATTCTAGTGAAGGCAGGGGCCAGGGGAAGACAATAATAAATCAGTCAAACAGTATTTTAGAATATAAGTACCATGGAGAAGTATAAAGCAGGAATGGGACATAGGGACTGCCTGGGAAGTCATCTGTAGTGTGTTTTGTGTACTACATAGAAGCTTGGCAGAGGGGATGAAGGATTGAAATCCCAGGGAGGTAATTTTTCTAATTCTTCTGCCCAGATGGTGCTCATTTTCCAAGTACATCTGCCCGTAGTGAGTATCTTTTTCTAATTTACTCAAAGGCACAGTTCATGGACCATATAGATGGTTCTATTTTAGGAGGATCACTGACTGATACGCAACGAACACAGTGCAAGGGTGAAAACAGGAATATAATTTAAGAGTACTGTAAAATTCCAGGTGAAAAGTTATAGTAGCTTGAATAGGACTATAGTGATAGAAGCTCTGAGAAATGCTCATCTTCTGAACGTATTTTTTCCCAGTTGTATTGAGAAATAATTGATATATATCACTATATAAATTTAAAGTGTACAGCATGATGATTTGATTTACATATATTGTGAAATGATTACCACAATGGGTTCAGCAAACATTTATCTTCTCATATAGTTACAATAAAAAGGAAAAAAATAATTTCTTCTTTTGATAAGAACTCTTAGGATTTACTCTTTTAACAACTTCCCTGTATATCATACAGCAGTGTTAGCCATGGTTGTCATGTTGTATGTTATATTCCTAGTACTTAAGTGGAAGTTTGTACCCTTTGACCACTTTCCTGCAATTTCCTCTCCCCCCACTCTCTACTCTCCTAACCCCAAATCTGATCTTTCTTTCTATGAGTTTGTTTTTTTTGTTTGTATGTTTTAGATTCTACATTTAAGGGAGATCATACAGTTTTTGTCTTTCTCTGACTTACTTCACTTAGAGGAATGCCTTCGAGTTCCATCCATGTTGTTGCAAATGGTAGAATTTCCTCATTTTTTATGGCTGAATAATATTCCATAACTTCTTTATCCATTCATCTGTCCATAGATACTTAAGTTATTTACATATCTTGGCTATTGTAAATAATACTACAATGAACATGGGGTGCAGATATTTTTTTGAGGTAGTGTTTTCATTTCCTTTGGATATATTCATGGAAGTGGAATTGTCATATGGTCGTTCTATTTTTAATTTTTTGAAGATCCTCCATACTATTTTCCATAGTGCCTATCCCAATTTAAAATCCCACCAATGGTGTGCATGGGTTCCTTTTTCTCCACATCCACACCAGCATTTGTTATCTCTTGTCTTTTTGGTGATGGTCATTCTAACAAGCGTGAGGTGATATCTCATTGTTGTTTTAGTTTGCATTTCCCTAATGACTAGTGGTGTTGAGCATCTTTTCATGTACCTGTTGGCCTTTCATATATCTTCTTTGGAGAAATGTCTATTCAGGTCCTTTGCCCATTTTAATTCATTTTGTTGTTGTTGTTGTTTTGCTCTTGAGTTGTGTGAGTTCTTTATATATTTTTGATATTAACCCCTTATCAGATATATGCTTTGCAAACATTTTTTTCTTACTCTGTGTTTTGTCTTTTAACTTTATTGAAATATATCCTATGTTTCAATATATAGCTTGAAATCAGGAAGTGTTATGCCTCCTGCTATGTTCTTTCTCAGGATTTCTTTGAGGTCTGTAGTTCCATATAAATTTTAGATTTTTTTTCTAAAAATTTTAGATTTTTCTTCTCAGTAGAGGTTGAATTGAATCTATAGTTGATTTTTGATAGTATTGACATTTTAACAATATTAATTCTTCCAACTTACAAACATAGGATACCTTTCCATTAATTTGTATCTTCTTCAGTTTCTTTCATCAATGTCTTGTGGTTTTCACTGTAGAGATGTTTCACCTCTTAAATTTTTTCTTAAGGTTTTTAAATTATTTTTGATGTTGTTATAAATGGGATTAATTTATTTCTTTTTCAGAAAATTTGTTTTTAGTGTATAGAAATGCTACTGATTTTTGTATGTTAATTTTATATCCTATATCTTTACTGAATTCATTGATTAGACCTAACAGGGTTTTGCTTTGTTTTTTGTTTTTGGTTGAATCTTTAATATTTTCTATGTATAAAATAATGTCATCTGCAAATAGAAACAATTTTACTTCTTCCTTTTCAATTCTAACACCCTTAATTTGTTTTTCTCTCCTGATTGCTCTAGCTAGGACTTCTAGAACTGTGTTAAATAGGTGTGGTGAGAGTGAGCATCCTTTTCTTTTTCCTGATCTTAAAAGAAAAGATTTCAACCTTTCACCATTGAGTATGATGTTAGCCTTGAGTTTGTCATTTATGGCTTGTATTATGTTGAAATATGTTCATTCTATACCTAATTTGTTAAGAGTTTTTATCATGAATGAATGTCGAATGTTGTCAAATGCTTTTTCTGTGTCTATTGAGATGATCATAGGATACTTACATTTCATTCTTCTGAAGTGATGCATTGCATTAGCTACTTTGCTTATGTTGAGTCACCTTTGCATGCCAGGGACAAATCCCACTTGATCATGGTGAATGATGTTAATGTGCTGCCGATTTCTTTGCTGGTATTTTATTGAGAATTTTTACACCTATATTCATCAGAGATACTAGCCTGTAGTTTTCTATTCTAATAGTGTCCTTTTCTGGCCTTGTTCTCAGGACAATGTTGACCTTATAAAATGAGTTTGGTAGTGTTCCTGGATATATTTTGAAGATGGAAGAAACAAAATTTGCTGTTAGATTACATTTGGGAACTCACATTTAGACTCATATTGAAATCTAACAGCCCTACTCAATTTGAGCTTTCCATAGTCTTGGACATCATCTCCATCCATTCTCCCTTATGCTTACAAAACTTCAAATGTACTGCCTTTCTCTTGTATCCTTAAGGATTCCAAGTCCATCCTCAACCCTGGGCCTTGGCACTTGTTATATTCTACCATGAAACCCTTTTCCCTCAGACCTTTGCATGGCTTATGCATTCTCATCAATCACTGAACTCAAATGTTACCTATATAAAGAAGTCATCTCTGACCATATCATCCTCAGGCACTCATTACCTTTCTCTTGATTTGTTTTCTATACATAATTTATCACACTCACTAATAGGTAATTATTTATTTGTTTGTTGTCAGTCTTATTAGAATGTAAGATCCATGCCCTTAGGAACAGTATCTTGACCTAAAACAGTAGGTATAGGAGTTGTTGGAGCCTATAGACATTTACTTAGAACTTCCATTATCATTCATAGTTTTGACTACTGCCTGGAAATAAAATTCTTCTCACCTTTTTGAATGAAATTAAGTGCTAATGAAGTGGACTTGCATTGCACAAAGTTGTGAAGAGGGTGAAAGTTTCTTATCTTCCTCCATTCCATTTCCTCTGGAAGTGCCTAGGGCATATTAGGGTGGATAATGGTATCTATTCATTTTAAATTTCCAGATGCTCTACTTTCTCATACTTACCTTGGAAATTATCTTATATTGATAGTGCCCAGTTATGTTACAGATTATAAGAAATTGGGAAGATAAAAATAAAGCAAGCTTACATTAATCAGAAGCAATCATTTAGAAGGAATGTTAGTTCTGTGTTGATAATATAATATTTTGTTATCACATACAGAACATCAATTAAGTACATGGAGGGTACATAATTGTCTATTTATAAGTCCTGCCTAGGGGTAGTTTAATTCTATTGCCAAGCTGCTAGAAATTCAATTGACGCGGTGCAAATTAATGGTCAATGCTAATAGTACAAAGTTTATGAGATTTACATCCAAAACAGAGTCTGTTACAAATAACATTTCAATTACTAGTTCTCCTGGTGGTCTTTAATAAAAGCGATGAAATAGTTATCATTGTAAAGCCCTGGTTAGATTTAAATTTTCCTAAATGTGCATGCTTTTATTAAAAACATGGCAGAGTGTTATAGTAAATTTTTAAGTGTAAATATCTCAGTTATTTCAGACTCTTTTGTGTGCTAATTGATATATAGGAAGCAATTTCAAATGATAAGCCATTCTTAAGATACCTACAGTGAAATAGACAGTTTGGGTTTCTTTCTTTCTGCCTTACTCCCAAAACAACAAAGTACATTGACACTATCAGAGTCTTTACCTTAGAAAACAACTGCTGAGCTGGCAATCGCTAGATGTGAGAGGCTCAACCCACTCTGAGTAAACCCAGAAGAAAAAAAAAAAGCCACTCAAAAAATAAAGTCCGGGTGAGAGATCATTTAAATAAAGATGGAGTTCATTTAAATTCCTGCACATATTTAGCAAAGTTTGTATGAGTGAGCAAGGAGATAAGGAGAGATGTAAATGTGTGGAAACATGATGGGGAGATGAATTTACGCTGCAATCATCTACACATGATCTCACTTCCCACTGACCCAGTCTCTAACTCACATCTTACCACAAGGGCCTTCTATATAGTCTGCCTGCTTCTAATCTTATTTTTGCTTTCTTAAAATCCACCCTCCTTGCTAAACCAAAATAGTCTAGTTGTCAAGTCATATGAAATTGTCATCCAGAAATTATATTCTCAAAGAAGCCTTTCCTAACACACAGGTTTGATCATGTGTATCATGAGCTTCCTTCTATATTCACCATATTGTACTGGAATTTAAGTATTCACATCTCTTTCTCTCTGTGTGTAGACTCTAAGTTCCTCAAGAGCAGGAAATGTCCTATTCGTGTATCCTCCATGCCTCGCAGTGTTCGTGGCATAGAGTAGATACTCAAAAAGCTCTGTTACTCTGAACTGATATGATAAAAGCTTTAACGTGGTAAATTTATTGTTTTTTGTTTTGGTTTTCAAAAATCTTTCAAAAATAAAAACAGACGGGGGCTTGGGATAAAAATGCTTACCCAATTTATATGCACTTCTATAAGGATGTTTTTAATATTCCAGGTTTTTTATTTTTGACATGGAGTGGTCTAGTTCTGCAAACTTTATTTAAAAAATATTTTTATATTATTAAAGTATCTTGAGTTCAAAACTTGTCAGGTCTCAAAACCATCACTACGTGTTTTATCTCATTACCAAGTGGCTTCAGTGTGGTGTGTCTGTTTTGTTTCATTTCTTGTATTAGGCAAAAAGAACAGGGACTACCATGGCAATAGAAAATACACATTCTAGGAAATCTTTGCTTCTTGGCAAAGTCTAAAGAACCATTGAAAGTCTTAAAAGATATGCTTTAGTATTTACCTATGCTATGATAATTCTAAGGCCTGCATAAGACAGACAAGGTCTTGAAAAGGAGGATCTCCTTAATTGTTTCTCAGGGACTACCACCCAACTGTAGTCTAGGTGACTTTTCTTCAGCTGCATGCATTCAGTCCCCCATTGAATTTGATATAATATCAGTGCTTCTTCTCAAGAAGCACTGCATGATTTTTGTGAGCCCCTAGAGCCAGCCATTGACTTGCAAGTCTCCGTAAAACTCTACAAAGCATCAGCTACTCTTGAACAAAAAGCATTGTGCATCCATTCTCCCTGGAGAATGACTGTATAAACAAACCTCTCCTGGAGACCAGCATGCCATTGAAATACAATTTGCACATGGTGACAAAAGTTGCAAAAAGTCAATACTTGATGAGGGAGAATTTTTAAAATCCTTGAAACAGCAGAGTGGCTCAAGGCTATTTGTTGTATTTGCAATAAAAGTGTAATCCAGTGTAATATGCAGGTATTTACTAACTAAAGAAAGCCAGCTGTGATACTATTGAACAACATCCTTCTCTCCCACCAAATGAGCTGTTAAAAGAACAAACAGAACTGGTAAAGGACTAATAAGAACTTTGAAAAAGTCCTCAGAAAAGGTTATACATCAGAGTCATTCTAGAAGCTGTAACAGTAACAGAAATCTTGGTGATCCTACAATGTACATTTCAAATACTTAATTCTAGGTTTGGGAGATGCCTGAAGAGGAAAAGCTGTTTGTATGCTGAAAGAAACTTTGGTGGGGAAACATTAAACTATACAAAACTTATTTATTTAAAAAAATTGGAAACAAGCATGTTTGTTAGAAATACTGCATTTTGTGTTTTTATAAACCTTATGTTACTACCATCTGTAACATTCTACTTTTCTGGAATCTAGCTGGTTTAATTTGGAGTTGATGTTAGTTCACTACACAAATTTTTACATATAACACTCCCTTATCTGTAGTTATGTTGGGTTTCTGAATAATATTCCATCATTCCATACAAATGATAGAAAAGACATGTTGTCCCTTAAAATGTCCAGTGCTCTCAGAGGTAGGATTTATATAATGAGGATCAGGAGGGATTAGAAATGATTATATATCTAAAAGGATAAAGAAAACCTAAGGTTTTAAATTCACATGTTGATTTTTTTTTTTAATTTAGTAAAGGGTGGGGCACCTGGCTGGCTCACTTGGTAGACTGTGCAACTCTTGATCTTGGGGTTGTAAATTCGAGCCCCACACTGGATGTAGAAATTAATTCAGAAAAGGGATAGTGATTCAAATGAAATTTTTAAAAAATGTTTGAGTTCATCTGATGTGTATAATTTCTGTTTTTAAATGAAACTTTAAGCAATGAAGAAAACCCCTTAGTTCTATATTTAAGAATATGCAGCATAATGCTTTTAGCACTTAAATCAGAAATTGCTTTTGTCTTAGCTAATTAATCACTGGTTATTTTTCTTTTCTTTAAATTTGGCAAGTTTTATTGAATTGCGTGATATTTATTGAAATGAAAATTGGGTACAGGAGTTCTGGAGTTAGAAGATTGTTTGATATAGGAAATAAGAGTCAGAGGGGCTGGAGGAGCAGAACCCTAATAATTTAGGTTTCTCTGGTAAAGGCAGAACAGTGGGAAGTAGAGTTGGTTTGGATGGTAACAAGCTCAATGAAGGGAGGCTGAGTTTGAGATTTGGGTGGGGTTTTCAAACTTAAATACCTCGAAGACATTTGAAATATGAACATAGAAATGAGTATAGAAAACAGAAGTGACGATGAGGGATGCTATTTATTAATATAGACATGAAAGTTAGAACCCTGAGGGAAATAGAACTCTGCCTGTTGGACGGGGAATTTTTTTAAGTAATAGACAATGTCCGCGATTAAAGAATATAAACAGGAGTCCTGTGGGGCAAGATGGCGGAGGAGTAGGAGACCTGGATTTCATCTGGTCTCAGGAATTCAGCTGGATAGGGATCAAACCATTCTGAACACCTACGAACTCAACAGGAGATCGAAGAAAAGAATAGCAACAAATCTCTGAACAGAAAAGCGACCACGTTCTGGAAGGTAGGACGTGCAAAGAAGTGAATCCGAGGGGATATTCGGGAAGATAGATGGCAGGGGAGAGGGCCTCCGTCGGCCACTTCTGGCAAGTGATAGAGCCGCAGAGCACAAAATTGGGACTTTTAGAAGTCAGCTCCACTGAGGGACGTCACTACAGTGGCTAAGCGGCGGGG
>NW_027397071.1:32989785-33001025 GCF_003265705.2 Callorhinus ursinus | reverse complement strand
AAGATAGCAGGAGGGGAAGAATGAAGGGGGGGAAATCGGAGGGGGAGATGAACCATGAGCGATGATGGGACTCTGAAAAACAAACTGAGGGTTCTAGAGGGGAAGGGGGGTGGGGGGATTGGTTAGCCTGGTGATGGGTATTAAAGAGGGCCCATTCTGCGTGGAACACTGGGTGTTATGCACAAAAAATGAATCATGGAACACTACATCAAAAACTAATGATGTAATGTATGGTGATTAACATAACAATAAAAAATTTAAAGAAAAAAAAGATTCCTGTGGAAGTGCTACCTGACACTTCAACTTCCATCCTATTAGTCAGAACAAAGTAACATAGCCACCTCTATTTCAAGTGGCCGTGTACCCCAGCTAAAGAAAAAGGAAGAAAGGGAGAAAGGGTTTTAGAAAGTAAGTAGCAATTTCCATTACACCTTCTCCTCCTGCCTGAATTGGTTGTTATGTGATTCAAATAAGCAGCAAAATGAAGGTTATCCATAAACTATAAGATGTTAAATGTAAAATATTAACATTAGCTATACTCTGCTTCTAATAAACACTAATAAGTTCAGGGAAACTAAAAGTAAATAAAGGCTTCCTATAATTTCAATAAAGTTCTTCCTGAAAGTAAAAAAAAAAAGAATATAAACAAGAGAGTGAAAAGTAAGAAATATTAGAGATAGAAAAGCCAGCAGGTACTCTGAAAACCATTCAAAAGAAAAGTTTCAGTTGAAGGATGGCTATTATCAGAGCTCAAAGGTGAAATTAGTGGAAGGAAGAGAAAAAAATTAGAATAGATAATCAGAGTTGTTTATGATCTTCAAGAACCTTTTAATAAAATGAGAAGTATTTTCCTTCTTTCAAACACTAAGTAGAAGTCATGGATTTGCTACGAGCAGATGTCTTTTGGAGAAGAGATACAGAAATAAATGTCAGTTTTTATGATTTTTGCCTTGTTTTGTTAAAAGGAGTGTACTTTTTGACACTTATTGGTAAATCATTTGTAACATGAGATAAGTCTTGTATTTATTGAGTTGTTTACTTTAACAGACAGTCATAACTATCTGGTTCGAATGTTATTGGAAACTCAGCTACAACTTTTTAAGCATTTTTTATTTAAAGAAATGAAAGTGAGTGATAAAATTGGTATCACTAGTATATAGACATGATTCTGTGAGTTGAATTTGCCTAGTCTTTGAAAGGAGTAACTTAATTTAAGATTTTACTCAATCAAGTAGTGAATAGGCTGTTGGATTTATATTAAAAAATTTTTCAAGAAGGCATGGCTTTAGATAATATGTCTAAATCTCTTAAAATGAGACCAAATGATGACATTTTATAGCTGATACATATTTTCTTTTAAAATTTTCTATTTTCCATCCCCTCTTTTCATGTCATATTGGCTTTTATGTCATTGTTCATTATTTTTAACATGAAAAAGTACTGGGTGCTATCATTTTTTTAGTATAATTTTAGAAGGAAATAAATCTTAACATTTGTTGTGGTTTCTTAAGACTGAAAGATATAGTAGAAGTAATTTTTCCTCCAAATTCCCTTCTATACATCTTTTCCAGAGAAGATATAATTTCTCCTTATTTAAATAAGTGCTGTATAATGTAGATTAGAATGTATGTTTTATTCTAATATTTTAATTTTTAAACACTCTGAGGTTGTTTTTCCAGTATAAAGTTATGCAAAAGCCCATAATTTTCAAAGAAATACTCAGAAATCATGTTTCCATGTTAATTGATGCATACCTTAATCATTTCACTTGACCATCAGTTTCTTAGAAAATGTTCTGTCTTTCGTTTATGTAAACTCTAAGTCATACACAGTGCCCAATTGATACACAGTAGGTACCTGATATTTCCTGAGCTATCAATGGAATAAATACTGTTTGTTTATATTTTACAAAGATTATATATATATATATAATATACACACACATAATAACATATATTATTATACATATACATATGTATTATATATACATTATATATATATACATATATATGTGCTATATATATATACATGCACACATATATATTTATATATATTTCAGTACTACAGTAGGGTTTTAATAAATTTTTATTGAATTTAAACAATCTATTTAAAACTATCACACAAAGCTGCTTTCCCTTCTTACCTCTTTAACCAAACTTTCTACTCCCACTCTACAACACATTTTTCTAGTTTAATTTACAACCATTATTTTGTTTATTAGAGATGAGATTCCATTTTTTTAATTTACCATATCTGGAGAAATGTACAATTTATTAATATAATCTTTATTGAACTCTAAGATAAGCCAGTACCCAAGCATAGAGAGGTATCAACAAAGAATCGGCCAGGGAATCAGACATACTGTGGTCTCTGATCTGCTAGAAAGGATGTTTCACCCCTTGATCTTCCATCTCCCCACCTGCACACAAGAAGAAATTATACACATCTTTCTCAACTCTATTATTGTATCAAGTTTTAAGAAATGGTAATAGTAATAATAATAAAGTAGTTAATTCTCAATAGAAACTTTGTTCATAAAGCTTAAAAAAAACTAAATTAAATTACTCCCTACATTTCATAGGCCTAGTACTTTATTTTATTTTTGTTCATTGAGTGGAAAATTTTTGGACACAATCTCTTCTGAAATGCTCCTGATAATTTAGCCAACATGTATTTGATAAATGACTTATGTTTCTAATACTAATTATGGCCAAAGGCAACGTTTTGGGTGATTGTTTCAGATCTGAAAACAAATCAAATAATATATAATTTCCAAATAGGTTTATCTTTTCAAAAAGAATGGATTACTTTTTAAAAGTTTTATCCTTTACTTGTATTGGAATGTGTAGATTTGTATTTGGTCTTATCTTTTAAATAGAGGACTCATAATACAAGTTAGCATTGTGTTCAGAGAATTACAAATCTCATATAGCTGTCTAACACTTTCAACTTAATATGCTTTCACACTTATTAACTCATTTCCTTTTCCCACAAAGACATGAGAAGTAAATAGACCAAATATTAATTTTGCTCTTTATAAAATGGGGATAAGGAGGCATAATGCATATGAATAATTGTTCTCAACAAAGCTGGAAGTGTAGCCTCTCTTGATCTGCAGACCTCCAGTCCTGGGTCCTTAGCTTTAATTCCAACTGAAACCAGTCTGGGCGGTTTTCAGAGTCTGACTGTTTGCAAAGCTAGAGCAGTCAGAGAGAAGAATATAAGTAGGTGTTAAAGAATGTGAGACTCTTTAAGAAATTTCCAGAAATAAGAAAGGTCCAGTGTCATCACAGAGGCATCCAAGGTCATCATTCTATGCTGTGAGCATTAATATTTTAAGTCCCTCATTTGCACACATAAAGCAGAAAGTCCTAGGAATATTCTTGGTGACAATTAGTGGACTGGATTTTTGCATATGACAAATCTCCGCATCTTCAGTTAATGGTCTCACCATAAGAGAAGTTCTCTCCTTGGGGTAGCTATAAAATACTTTTATCATCGAATTTTTTAGAAGGAAATAACAAGCATATTTATCCTCAGTACTCTTCTGTTTTTCTGTACAAAAATAACATAACCAGTTTAACCAAAGTTGACAGCACCACAGTGAGTTTTGGCCATCCAAAATTTTAGAGTTGGCTATCGGACCAGTTCCTAGAGGTTGCTTATGTAAAGCTCATGGCAACAGCAGCTCATGAACTTTACACTTCATTGTGCAAAAGCCTGTTTGGAAACGTTAAGCCTTTGGCAAGATACAGGATCCCTAAATCATCCTTGCATGGTTTAGAAATTCTTGTTCATGAACAGAACCAGTAATAACACTGTGTGCCATATTTTCAGCGTGGAGACTGTGCTTCATTAAAGGAAATAGCCATATCCCTATCCTGCAGGGGGCTACATTTAAGTTTCTGAAACATAAAATGGAATATTGAGAGTTTAAAAAATTTTACTGATATAGTATCTAGAATGGGGAATGAGCAATTAGCACTACCAAAATTCAGAAAAGGGATTCTGATCTGACAGTATTTTCTTCTATTAGCAGTGTAATAATTAGAATTGGCTTTTAAACATTTGTAAATGTATGTGATGTATGTGTGACAAATATCCACCTTTGATATACAACCATCTGGAGGGCCTAAAGGGCAATGGACTTTAGGATCACACATACTGGGTTTTGAGCACAACTTTATGTCATCATTTATTCAGGTGAGGTTTGTTGAGCACTGTCAGGCACTCCATTGGCCACCAAAATTACCGTGATGAGCACAGAGGCACTGCTGAGTGGGGGAGTTATGCGTTAGACAGAATAAATCCACAAATAGTTTTATAATTGAAATGTGAAAATGATTTCAAGTTTATGTACAGGCTACTATAAATAGGAGACAGAAGGGACACAGAAATTCAGGGGGATGTTTGCCAGATAAAATAAAGACTGTTCCAGTTAAATTTGAATTTCAGGTAAATAATAAATAATTTTTAGTATAAGTATGTCCCAAATATTGCATGAGAGATACATGTACTAAAAATTATATATTGTATTGTATTATATTATATTATATTATTTTATTTTATATAAAGCCCCCCCACCCCCAAGTTTGCCAACCCTGGGAAGGGAATGCTAATCCCTAGAGCTCTGCACATGTAAGGAGAGTCAGGAAAGACCTCCCTCTCTGATAGAAACTGTTTATAAAAAATATTTTATTTATTTATTTATTTATTTATTTATTTATTTATTTGACACAGAGAGAGAGAGAGAGAGAGAGAGCATAAGCAGGGGCAGGGAGGAGCAGAGAGAGAGGGACAAGCATACTTCACGCTGAGCACAGAACCCAAATGGGGGGGCTGGATCTCAGGACCCTGAGATCGTGACCCCAGCGGAAATCAAGAGTCCAGCGCTTAACCGACTAAGCCACCCAGGCGCCCCTGGAAGAAATATTTAAATCAACCTCAAGAGATGAATGGCAACTAGCTAGAGACAAGGGAGGGAAAAGAATATTCCAAATACATAAAGTATTAGATTATACAACGCTGAGAGTATGGCAGCCCTCCCTGCGTGCTGTGGGCAGAGAGAAGGCTGAGCGTGAAGTGTACTGCGCGGGCGGGGTGGGGAAAGTGGGTTCAGCGTGAGACCCCAGATCTTTCAGGGCCTTTTCGAATGCCTCAGTCCTCTTCTTCTCCATTTTCCATATGGATACTAAGCTCGTAGTAATGACCCAGGGGAGGAGATGTATGCATAATGGGAGGTGCAGAGCTGACCCCGAATGAACGTTTGTTGAGTGTTTCTCATAATGTTCACCCCGGCTGTAACTCATCTTGTCATCTGTGGAGACTTTTATTGTTTTGTTTTGTTTTATGTGAGATGTTTTCCACCAGCTTTAATTTTTCCCCAGCTTCAGGTCTGACTTTTCAAGATAATCTGCTCTTGTTTTTGTGCGTTGTCTGGTGTGTTACCATATCACATCTGAAGTTAGGAGCCGTTCTGCCAGTGGGTATCTACATATCCTGCAAATGATCATTTCTGGGTTCTCCACTTTCTCTCAGGGAAATAGCTCATTCACTGATACCAGCCCCAGGTATGTTCATCTTCCTTTTCTTTTATATGGAGAATTTTCAGTGCACTCTTTTTTCAGGGGTTATTTTGTAACCACTTTAAAATGTTTCTATGGTTTTCAGCTGAAGTATCATCATAGTGGGGAAAAAAATGTCTCCTTTCCTAATATCCTGGCCTCCTCCCCTCCACTGCTCGCCACCCCAGAGACAACTTCTCTGTAGTACTCCGACATGCTGATTTTGAGTGAGCATGTCAGCCTGGGAGTGGCAGCACGGGGCCAGAACTCTCAGTGATGAATGTCAGCACAGCGGCCCCAGTCTTTCTGCCAGACAGGAGGCTAACAGGCAAACGGCAGGGAGTTCACAGGCTTGGAGGGGCTTGTTAGACAGGGTTCAAAATTCTCATGAACATCACTCTGCCACTCCACAGAACAGCTGCAGCCTCAACAGTGGGAGTCTTCACACTGATTTTTCAAAAAGCTCCCCCTCCAGAATGTAATGTCATATTACACTGTTAAGCACCCTGCATCACAGTATATTGTCATCCATCATAATCTGCTCTCACCATTTGCTGCAAAGTTGCTAATTTGGCTGGAGAATATTTCACTTATTAGAAAGAGTTTTCTCTCATTCTCTCCTTTTCTGAGAATTTGTCAACTTGCTGCTTTCAGAACTTCTCTGTGTGACTCAAACACAGTCCTTGCTTTATAGCAGTATAGTTATTAGCCACTTTAAATTAGTTCATACTAACAAATAAGGGATTTCTCAGGGAAAACATCCTAAGAACTTAGATTAGATAAGAATGATCTGCTTATAAAAATATTTCATCCACTGGATGAGGTTAAAATGTGTGCATTCATTCAACAATGAAGTTTTGGGGGGGTCTCCCATGTTTCCGTTCTAGACACTGGAGCTAAAACAGTGAATAAGACAAAGTCTCTGTCCTTATTTAGCTTGCATTTTCCTAGAGAGACAAACCAGATCTCTTAATAAATAAAACATATAATTTCACATGCTGGTAATAGCTATGAAATAAAATACATGCAGAATAAGGAAGCTCGATGGGGGCAGTGGAGGGGGGTGGCTTTTTTTAAATAGGGTAACCATGGAGAGGCCCTCCAAAGAGGTGATATTTGAATTGAGATCTGAGAGCATGCATGTATCAGGAGCACATACAAATTTGGGATTCGGGATGATTAATATAAATAATGTATTTATATTAGTGGGTGCACAGCTGACTCTAAACAAACATTTGTTGACTATTTCTCATAATGTTCATGCTATTGATAATGAGGGTGAATAGCATTCTACGTGTAAGGACAACAAATATAAGGAGTTGTGCAAGTTAGAATCTCTGAGAAACAGAGAAAAAAATTAGTGTGCAAAGTTTTACTACTACTGAGTATCTTTAAGATCAGTGCCTGTAGAGAAAAGCAGACAGCAGGAAGGAAGATTTGAGCAGAGAGAGACATCGAGCACAGTGAAGCTCTGTTGGGGCCTAGCTGACCTTTGAAGGAGCTCTAAAGATGCAGTGATCTTTCAGAGCCATTGTTCATTAGGGCAAGAGGGTTAGGCCTTTACCTCCCTATGTGGATCGGTCACTCTATGTGGGCTATCTCAGGAAGAGATGTGATCCTGTTGGGCAAGGGGTTCTCTTCAGCCTAGGCATTCCCTAGACGGACTGACAGCTGAGGGTTATTGATCAGTAGCACTCCCAGCAGCAAGGTGCTAGGAGACAACTCTCCATGGATCTCTTACTCTTCTTTACAATCAGAAGTACTTCACTCCTATTCCAAGTCCTTCAGGAACTGAGCGGAGCAGTACAGGTCCCACTAGGATGAGTAGGCAACTAAATGTCATTTGGGGAACTCCTGGATTCCTTCAAATCAGACATTCAGATTCTATGTGTATCACATGATTCTACATAATCTCTTTATTTCCTTTGTGTAATAATATGAAGATCTTGGTCTATCAGATATGAACTGTTGTGTAAGTGCTTTATTAATTCAGTTAAGCAAATATTTTTTGAAATGATTGTATAATGCTTTGTCTTCAAAGAGCTTAAAACCTACTGGAAGAAGTAGATATAAAGTCAACTCGATATAATCCATAATGCAAGAGCAAGTGAACTGGGGTAAACAACAAAGTATTTTGAAATACAAAGCATAACATATTTTTAAGTGAAAGGTAGTAAAATTAAATAGAGGGAATAATGAAATGCAGATGTTACCCTTAAAGTAGAATGTTCATGCATTTGGAATGAGAGGAAGTCTTTGAAATTGAGTCATACAGGAGAGCTGGCCTGTAAGCAGGGAATATAATGGTGAATAGGCTGGCTGGTTGGGGAGGAAGGTTGTGCAGGGTTGTAGTGAGAGGTAAGATGGAAAACATAATTCATACTTAGAATGTTGCAGACCTTGAATGTACTACTGAAAATTGGGACTTCATTCTGTAGGCTAGTATCTCAAAGTGTGGCCTATGAGCACCTGCATTAGGATGCCATGGATATTTAATAAAAATTCAGACTCTCACAGTGCATTCCATACTCTCTGATTCAGAATTTCTGAGCTAGTTCCCTGAAATCTGTAGTTTTCATAAGCTTCCCGTGATAGAGGATCTCTACTCCAGATAATAGGACACCACAGAAAACTTCATTACCTGCCTCCATAATTCTATAGGGTGTGTGTGGGATGTTTCTCACACTTAAAGTGTCAAACTGAAACATTTCAGGAATTATGACCTCAAAGTATTTCATTTGAAACAATAAATTAGTAACTTAATATACTCATACTTCATTTGCCCATTTCTGTTAATACAGAACGGCCCACGAACTTTCTCCTCTTGCCAAAAATACTCACTTTTCTAAGATGCTCAGAAACTGTCAGTCCCATAGTTGCTATTCTCCAGTTCTTAGTGAAACAGTTCCTTTCTTCTGATCATAAGAATCATTTTTACCCTTGAATACAAGAAGTTTTTTCAGGGCCCTTGGAGACTCTGTTTTCTGAGTTGCAGTTATAGCAAAGAGTTTATTTTTTTGTTTATGATCTGTGAATTCCTTCCCAAATCTCTGAAGCTTCAGATCCCTTAGAAGCTAGTCTCATCTTTTATTTTCCACTTATAAGTCCACCCAATAATTTAAATTTTTTTCCAAGGAACTTTCCCCCCTTGCTTCAGTCACAAACATTTGTTTTTCACCTGCTTCATTTTAGAAATCCCTGGTTAGTATTTTCTTTTATGTCAGTCTTCCTTTCCTTAGGAACTTGTGTCAGGTCCGTGCACGCTGATGATGAAGTGATGCATTTTATAAAACGTATCAGATTCCTCACCTTTCTCATTTATTGCTAGTAGGATTGTCACAGTGGTAATGCAAATAGTATAAATAATGGTGCTTCTCTTTGCTCATTTTTCCTCCTCCAAATCGCATCTGACTATTTTTACATCTATTCTCACATTTTGTTCCCCAGAGTTCTTTTGTGGTAGGAGAGGAAATCATTACTCTCCCTTTGCAAAATAGTCAAACATGGACGCTAGCAAGATTAAGGAATTTTCCTCAGAGCCGTGTAGTTAGGGGTTGGGTGAAAGAGGAAAAATTGAGAGAAGTCATGCCTTCTCTGGCTATGAAGGCATGGTAGGTCCAAAATTAATTAGTGGTTATTTCCAGCCTTTCCTTCTGACTTCTACAGGAAGTCCCACCTTTACAAGACCCAAAATGCTAAAAAAAAAAAAAAAGAAGGAAAGAAAGAAAGAAAGAAAGAAAGAAAGAAAGAAAGAAAGAAAGAAAAAGAAAAAAATTAAAAGTTTAAAAAAATCAAAAGGGAGAGCAGAAGTGAGGGTTAAACGATTAAAAATGTGGATAAAGTGAGGAAAATTAGTTTATTTTTCAAAAATTTTTAATGAAATGTAGAATAAAGAAATAATAATAGATCTTCTATACCTGTGAGGGATATGGATATAGGGAAATAATGATATTTTTAAAAATGTTGTTTACTATAATTTCCCTTCCATTGTGTGTCAGAATGCAATTAAAGCACTTTGGTGTTTAAACCAAAACAATTGGTTGCTGGTGTTAGATGTCTGGGACTGTGATTCTGTTCTGAATCTGACCCCATGGGTCTCTGGATTCATAGTTGTTAACAAGTAAAACTTACAAAGCAATTGTAAGTAAATAGGCCTTGCACGTTAGAAAAAGAGAGAAAAGTGTCTGTGCTAATGTTCCCAGAAAGGGGGAGAATTGGTTCATCCCGGAGACATGAGGAATGAGTCTTCCCAGGGATGGCTGTTCTAGTCTAGACTCAGACCAGAGAGGACAACTAGGGCCACCTGGACAAGCCAGGTGGGCTGGAAGCCATGAGGATGGGGCCCAAGGACCACAGGTAAGGGGTGCAGCTGTAAGTAGTAGTAACAGTAGCAGTATGAACTGTCTGCCTGAGCCATGAGATGTTCCCAGGCACAGAGGAATAAGGAAGTGTTGCAGCAAGTTCGTGGGAGGACAGCTCAGAATTCTAGCAGTTATATTGTTGAGTTGGTCATCAATGATTGGTTTTGTTGCCACTGTAGGGGTTGTAAATCCTCAGGTGTACTTTCTCCGGCATCACCTATGGGACCTATAACATCTATTCCTCCAAACAAAGCAAACTGCTGTTACTCTAGCATCCTGCTGTTCCCCTTGATAGTCAGATTTCTAAGAAACATTCTTTATGGATGATGACTCCACTTCCTCTATTCCTCTCTTTTCCTTTCCACCCACAGCCAAACCCACCACCAGTTGCTAGTGATTTTGTCATCAGACACCATGCAAAATATATTCACTACTGTTACCACCATGGTTCGCTCTGACCTGGACTACTAGAGCCTGCAGAGTCTCTTCTGGTGAACAATGCACATGCTCACATCGTGTGATTACAGGGAGAAAAAGAGTAATGGCTGCAGAATGTGAGTGCCAGCAACCCCGAGAGTTGTGTTTGTCACTGTAAAAGCATGAAAATGTAATTCTCATTTTACGTGTCAATCTTGTGAGCGTGGTTCATGTGAATCTGTCTTTGAGAGGTCTATCCATTCATAGTGAACTGGAAAAAAAATTCTAAGCCTGAAAGATTGAGGGTGAGGCCAGGACTAGGTGCTATCACTAAGGCACTGTCCAAAAGGAGTCCACCGGTCTGTCCACCCTAGAGCAATGCTGTCTCTTTTCTTCCAAGTTCTGTAGTCACAAGAGTGACTTCAGCCTTTTATTTGACTTATTTAGCCAGGTAACTTTGCAGGACTGTTCAAGTTCTTTGGACTGCTTCTGGGTTTACTTCAAAGAGCTCCTGCAAATCACTACCTTCTTTTCGAAGATAATTGGTTGAATTTCAATAATAGAAAGGTGTTATTGGACTGGGCTCTAACAGTTTTGAAAATTGCCCATTTCTGATTTAGTGATGCTGATAATTGACTTAGTTACAGTAAGAACTGCATATTTATCTGAACTTAATATTCATTAATACTGTAAAGGAAACAATCATCTACAATGGCTTTTATTTTTATCAAATCTCAAAATTTTCAAATCAGTATGGGGCTATAGGAGTGTTCATCAACCATTATCACAATCTCATTATCCTTATTTTACTTTATCTTGTTTTTTTTTCCCCCTTTGGTTTTCTTTCTTTCTTTCTTTCTTTCTTTCTTTCTTTCTTTCTTTCTTTCTTTCTTTCTTT